>NC_065579.1:30019084-30319084 GCF_024542745.1 Macaca thibetana thibetana
AGAAAAGGAAACAAGGAAGGGAGGAATGGAGGAAGGGAGGAAGGGAGGGAGGGAGGGAGGGAGGAGAAGGGGAGGAAAGAAAACACACAAAGCACACATAAATGCCTCTCAAAACGTGAAAGATTTCTGTTTAATTTTGTTTAAGTGTTCTGTGCTATCAGTTGCTGCTTGAATTAAATGAAAAGCAATTTCAGCGGTAAACTGAGCCCTTAAATGTAAGAAATAATTTCCACTTTTCCTCAGCTCCAATCCTAAATTAGAACAGCCCTGATAGCTCCAGTGAGGCAAAGGTGGAGCTGGGGTGTTGGTTTCCACTGACCCACCTCCTCAGTGGCCCTCTGGGAAACACTCTTAATAATAGCTCAAGGGTTGAATGGAAAGGAGACATCAAAACCCATATTTGAGAATCACGATTTTTTTCCTCTGTGATTCTTAAAATTCTGCTACAGAAAGAGCTTTGACATTGCCTGAAAGAGCCATGTGCTTTTTAAAATAGTGAATTGGATTCTACACTATTTCTTTGTTAGCATTTTTTCACTTAAAAGTGCTTTCAAATGAATTCCTCTTGCAGAATTGTATTCTTCCTTTGGATGCTCATTTTTCTAAGAAAGAAAGTAAATCCTGCCAACTTTTCATTACACATGATAATGAGAGAGGGACAACATGGGCAAGTTAAGTTTATAAATAATCCTAAATCTCCCTTCTATGCAATGGTTTCAGCAAAAATTATGACCAAAATTGTTTTTAAAAATGTTTTAAAGAGGGAAGATAATAGTTCTATTTGTAGTTCCACTTATTTTTTTCTGCAGGGCTAACAGAAATAACCATGAGGAGTGAAATGTTAAAAAGACAATTTAAAAATTGTTCAATGTTTGCAGAAGGTCACTACTTTTAGAAATCCTGGAGAAATGGTCACCATCAACAGAAATACTGTCAATATCTTTGACTTGTAAGATATGCTACAGTCAAGTTGTGCATCAAAAGCAATTGAAACAGATAAGAGTGTAATTAATTCTGTCTAAGAGTTGGAGGGGGAGATAAAGAGTGAAGAATGAGTATACAAAATAGTACACAAGAGTTATAAAAGGTTTTCTCAAAAAGCTTAGATTCAATGAGGAAGAAAAAAATAATGTGCATGAACAGGTAGACATGGTCCTACTAATCAGAAATATGGTCATCTTAGACTCTCTTCTCTCTCTCCCCCATATTTATTCTCTTACTAAACTCTGTCATTTCTACCACCTTAACATCTCTTGAACTTGTCACTCCTCTCCCTTTTTGCTGCCATGCTATTATTTCAGGCCCCTGTTTTCCTTGACCTGGTGGTCAGAACAGTCTAAGTCATGCACTGATAACAAATAACCCCAAAATCTCCATAGTTTAACACAAATTTCTTATGCATATGACATATCCAGCATGCATCACCTGGAGCTCTGTTTATCATAACCACTCAGGGACCCCAGCTAAGTGCCTAATGGAAGCTCCATTATCACCAAGTTAGAAGCAAAAGAACAAGACGAATCATGCACTGGCTCTTAAAATTTCCACCCAGAAATGACACGTGACACCTCAGCTAACATTTCATTAGCTAAAGCAAGTCACAGAGCTACACCCAGCCTCGCAGGGAGCAGAGCAATCATGCCATGTGCCCAAAAGAAAGAAAGCTAGAAATATTTGTGGTTGCACAGCATGAATAACTACCACATCTGCTTTAACTGAATCTTCTAGCTTCCAGCCCCACCTCCTCCAATGCATCCTCCACACTGACCTTTCTTAAATTCAAATACGATTATCTAAGCATATTGTCACCCTGATTAAAAATGTTTACAGCCACATATATCACTTGAGATGAAGCTAAACTTGTTTGCTATGTTGAGCAAGCCAGTTTAGATCTGGCCTTCGGCTCACTTACAGTTTCTTCTTCACCTACCACCACTATGGAAAGCAACCCAGTGTGTACCCAGTGAACCATGTATTCCAGCCATATGGAAGTACAAAAGTGATGTATCTTTGTTACCTTTTCACATGCTCTCCCTAAGCCTAGCGTGACTCCCAACCTATTCCATCCCTTTCCTCTTAAAAGAAGACATCCACTAAGACTCATCTAAAATGTGATATTCTCTGGACCACTTCCCTGACATCAAAGATTGAATTAAATTTTTTTCTCTGCTCATGTGGTGCCACCTACATACCTCTTTTCATGCCTCTTTTGTGTGAGAGTTACTACTTATCTATCCAGTTTCTCTACCGATAGATTTTGAGCCCCTCCAAAAGGAAATGAACTCTTTTTATGGCAAGGGCCTGGCTTATAACTGGTTATTTGAAAATGTTTATTGGGTAAGTAAAGTAAAACACACATACACAGTCAAGTTCTAAGCTCCAGTACATATTCTAAAGTCTATGGGAATACCGAGTAAATGAAACACTGGTCTCCATCCAAAAGTATATTCATTTTCTCGTATTTGCACATATGTGTTACAATGCTGAATCATTGAGAATAATTAATGCACTTTCTCTTTTGTCTTTTTAAGTATGGGTTCTTCATTCCTGTTGACTTGGGACATCTATCTTCCTAGGGAGAAGATTAGAAAGTCTGAACATGGAATATGAAAAGGAAATAAGGTAATTTTCAGTTTCTGACATTCAAATACACTGTATAAGATTTTGTGGCAAGACAATAATCTTGCAAGCTAGGCTCTTATATTAAGAAAAATTGTCTAAATTTAGCATACTGAAAGTCAGACTTGGTAGGCTGGAGGGAAGTTCAAACGAGAAGAAGAGAAAACCTTTGTCCTCAGGAGTCAGATGAGAAGATACTCCCTCATTTAGTCTCTACAGACTTTACCTGGAAATGGAGTGGACTGTTAGACAATTGGGAATAGTACTGAAGGTGAAAAGAGGCTTTTCTCCTTATGTCCCTCACCTCTAACAAACTCTCTAATTAGTGTTCAAAGAGTAGGCCACTTGGCAGATTATTTTCACTGATATGGAATACAATCACATCCAAGTAGAAGAGGCAACAAACCACGTGAAGAAGGAACATCTGACATTTATCCTTCCCAAACCTGTGCTGTATACATGAGACCCACAAGAAGCTACAGTGTTTTCCTAAGGAAGTCATCATAACTAGGTGAAGTAGCTGTAGTATGAGCTGTGGAGTGGACCACTGTCTCAGTACGTTTTGTGTTGCTATAAAGGAAAACCTGGGTCTGGGTAATTTTTAAATAAAATAGGTTTATTTGGCTCACAGTACTGTAGGCTGCATAAGAAGCATGGTGCCAGTCTCTGCTTCTGGTGAGGGCTCAAGCCACTTCCACTCATGGCAGAAGGTGAAGGGATGCTGGCCTGTGCAGAGACTACATGCGGGGAGAGGAAGCAACAGGAAGGGAGAGAGGTGGAGGTGCCAGGCTCTTTTTAACAATCAGTTCTCCTGGGAAACTAATAGCGCAAGAACTCACTCACCCCCACAGCCAAGGTGCAGATCAATATATTCATTAAGGGTCCACCTCCATGACACAAACACCTCCCATTATACTCCCACCTCAAACATTTGGATCAAATTTCAACAGGAGGTTTGAGGAGACAAACGTTCAAACTACAACAACTACCAAGTGCAGCTCTCAGTCAGAGCTCAGAGGGGTTAAAGGTGATCCCAGGTGAGACCAAGTCAGGTATGGCTCACCATCATGAGCACTAGTACAAGTCAAAGAGAGGACCACGGTGCAGCAGATTCCAATATCAGAGGCCAACGGGACATTCAGTGGTCTGTGAACAAGAGTCATGACCTCAGACATCAATAAACTACAGCGTCAACACACCCAGGAGCAGCCTGAAGCACAAAGCTTCTTCCTCTCAGTATGAGGAGGGTGTGTAAGTCTCCATCCCTCCCCCCTGTTCAGCTGAATGCTATCAGATAGAGAGGATATTTGGAAAAAAATAATAAATTTTAAAGAAACTGACAAAATTATTGCAGCAGTGAAAGCTTTAAGGCAAATTACAAGAAAGAATGGGTAACCCAGTATCTTCCATGTCTTGGTCACTGAAGCTCAGATATTTGCCACTAAATCACAGGTTCCTAGACATTTAGTTAATATTTTTCCCGCCTTCCAATGGGCAGGGGATGTAAAAGACTAAATTATTACAAAAAAGAAATTCTTCTTTGCTGTACATCCAGTTACATTTGCAAACCCACTGCATAAGTATATGTGTATTTATACATGTACATTTATTCTACTTTAGTCCTGAAAGAATTTGGTAGCATCTTCCCTTAATATCCCATTTGGACTTACATGTCTTACAGGAGGAAAATATATTTCAAATGTTTCAATCACATATATTTTATCCCTTGCAGTCTACACAACACTAGAATCTGGACTTATTGGTTGTAAAATTCATCCCAGAGTCTTCTAGAATTGTCCTTCCAGACGGTCACAGCTTTCATTTTTAATGCCTGTGCTAGAGATGTCTGGTACTTTCCCAAGTCTGGTTCTCCTCTTCCAGGCACACAGGAGGATGGCATTCCACCATGTCTTTGTCATGCTGAAGGTCCTGTACGACTGTTTTTGGCCAGTGTGTTGTGGAAAGTGTGGCATGGTCACTTCTAGCAAAAGAGATGAGCATGACCCTCCAAATGTCTCTTCCTCTGCCCCCATCACTGAGAAGGTCATATATTTCAGGTGGTTTACTGGTAGTCCAGGTATCCAGTTCTGTGTGAAGGAGAGGCCCCAGCTCTCTCATAGGGTACATGTAACATAAGTGAGAAATAAGCCTTTGGTATGTTAATTAAGGGAGATTTTGGAGGTATTTGTTACCACAACAAAACCTACACTATCCTGACTAATACACTATATTTCAGTTTCTCAGACTGAAAAATAAAGATATGAATTGGGGTTTTATCAACAAAATGGTATAAATATGGGAACAAAAAGATATTTTAAGCCACTTAAAAGAACAATGCAAATAAAATCTGCTCCCAAATATCACAATAAAGAATGGGTAACCCAGTATCTTCTATGTCTTGATCACTGAAGCTCAGATATTTACTACTAAACCACAGGTTCCTAGACCATCAACGGCTCTTTGCTTCTGTAAGCTTCACCAGCCTCATCTAGATGGCAAGTGTGAATATGATGATAGGAAGCATCATCATATTAAAACAGTACACCTAGCTTCAAAACAGCAAAACAGCGAGATTCCAAACACCATTGTGTTACTAAAATGTGATGCTAGTAGAACAAATGATGCTATGATAGTCCAACATGTTCCAAAACACTTTTCCTGAGTTATTTTCTTTAGCTAGCTCTGTGTAAAACTATTGCATACTCTCTCAGGAAACACAAAAATGATCTTGAGTGAACTTAAAAGCATGGAACAATCTTTATATATGCTTTTGATTGGGGAAATGAATAAATAAAACACCCTTTAAAGAGCACCATTCATAGAATTAGCAATTCCCAAGACATAATAGTATGTTGGGTGCTGTACCTGTGGCAAAGTTCCAATACAGTGGGATATTTTGTGGCGCCAGGCTTGGACTTTTTTGTAGCAGAGACATCATCATTATAATCCATTAATAGACAGCTCACTCCATAAATATGTACATAAATTCAAAATCTTAGTGGTGGTATTATTATTCTAATGGAAATATTGTACATCTTAAATCAATAGAGGTTCTGCATTTAATTTGGAATTCAAGTTTCTGTGACAATGTCAGACTGCCTTGAAGAATCCCATTTACTCTTCATCTCTGATAATGGACCTTAGTTTTTTGATTACCTGAAAGCTAATTACTTTTAGGGCCTTGGAAATCAGTAGTCAATCATTTTGCCTTTGTTGGATCTTAGATGTGTTATCCTAGAGTGTATAGTGACCCATTTGCTCATTCTTCATTAATTCACCGAACATATATTTATTGTTTCCCATGTGACAAAAACTATACCAAGCACAGCAGTGAACAAAACAAAAAATGTTTGTTCTCATGGCACTTATGCTATAGTGGGGCATAGGGTCAGAAAGTCAGGGTCAAAGTTTGGCTCTGCTAATCCTCAGAACCTCAGTTTCCTCACTGGTAAAACCATGGGGCTGGAGGAAGTTCTCAACCTAAGGCACCACCTTAGAGGGGTTTTGAAATACATTAGAAGGTTTCTGTTATAATAATAACTGAAGGATGCTATTGGTATTTCATGTCAGAGGCCAGGAATGTTAAACATCTTTAAGGCAGGACAGTCTCTCCTCAGAAAGTCTAGTTCTACCTGAAAATCCAAAAATGCAAGTGAAACTCCCTTTGAAAACCCCAGATGCTTTCCAAAGCTCTTTCCAGCTCTGATATCATATAAATTTGGACGAACTGGCTTCTATCTCTTCTTGAGAGAAAACAAGTAGGTGCTTGCTATCGCAGAGGACACATCTAGGGAAGAGGATCCCTGATATTTCTTCATTTCTCTTGGATCTTTTAACTGAAAATATAAACCTAGAGCCTTGTGAAAATGAAAACGCAAGCCAAAGACACATTGTCTCATTCCAAGAACAGATTCCCATCAGAAAGGTGTCTGGATTTTTTCCCCAATAAAGTACAGTAAGAGTTTCTTACAACCCTGAGAGAGCATTCTATACCAAAAGAGGCACCCTATTCACTCCACAGATACAAGAAGCATACATTAACCTGGAATCTAAGTCCATCCTGAACAGAATTCTGTGGCTTAATTAAGCAAATTGATCTTAGAAGCACTCCCCTGCTCTTCCTGAACCACAATAGATAATGTCAGTGTTTTCTTAGTATGAGTCTATTTATGGCACCAAATACCTACACATGAGTTCCGTGATGCTCAAACATATACACCCTTCTCAGGATGTCCTTCCCTGGAGAGTTTGTTTACTTGCTTAGGGGAACAATAAGACATGAAATCAGTTGAGGGGAAGGGATGAATATGTTCCTTTCTAATGATTCTCAGGTGACGATAATGCTGCTGATGGTGGTCCCTTGCCCTCAGTTTGAGAACCACAAGTTCAGGCAAACTTTCTTCTAAGTAATTTATGGGCTGAGCAAGTATCAGAATTGTCCTGTAGCTAGAAAATGCAGAAACTGATTTCAGAGTTCGACCCTATTTTTGATGCCCAACTTTGGTGCCAAACTTTGACAAATATTGAACTCGTAGTTTTCACTCAGGGTGGCTGATGGCCTCTAACTACTAAAACAATAACAACAAATTCCATCAGTAGTATCTTTACCCAGCCCAATGAAGAAGGAATTTTTGGGGTAACAGCACATATTTCCTGGAGTTCCCACCCTTTAAATATAGTGCATCCGTATCTGTTTCCTAACCCAACTGCATTGGAAGCACTGGATTCAAGCTTAACACATTGGAGTCTGGACATCAAAGGGCAGCTAATAACCAGTGCCAGCACTTCCCACAAATTGATCTCGTTCTGGTGAATTTGACAGTGATGCAAATACACCTAGGAGTCAGGTGCTGCCAAGGAAGATGCTACTGGTGAGGTCGGTTTTAATGACACATATCCCTTTTAAAGCCATTTCAGTGCTAAGAAATAGAGAACTGATGAAAATAATAATATCTGACATTTATTGAGCATTTATATCCTTCTTGTTTACACTATTATTTTATTTAATCCTCATAGTTACTTTTTGAGGTATATGTGATTACAATCTACTTCTCATAGATAAGAAAAACAAACCATAGAGAAGTTGATTTCTCAAAAATCACAGTTAGAATATAGGGGAACTAGTATTTGAGTTTTGGCTCTAAATTCAGTTCTCTTAACTAAAGCAGAAAAAAATAAAAAGTCACTTTGGGTTTTTTTGTTATTATTATTCTTTTAAAGTGTTCTTGGAGGTGACTGAAAAGCCAGTAGAGCCAACTCTAATGGCTCCCAACCCTTATTATTAATGTCATATAGATATTTATATATACTTTAATTTAAAATAACTCCCTCGCCCTCCTCCTCTTTGTAACTGTTCATCTCTCCCCATGCACCAGCCAAATGGTGTGCCAGGCTGTGTTGCTAACACTTGCATAATAACTTAAGATCTCACAACCCCTTTATTTATCAAGCAACAATGTTACTAAAAATAACTGCACTCATAACCAGAGAGGGGGAAACAAGAGTGGGGGAGAATCTAATATATTTGGAAATGTACAATAAAGAGCCGGTGGAAGGGCTTTAACTTTCTGAAGTCATAGCTTTAGGGCATTTGAAATAAAGAAAGTACCATTGGGCCATCATGCAGAAGGCTGCAGAACTTGGATTGATGCCAAGGGTAGTGAGATGGGACAGGGTTTTGGTTCTGTGTCACCAACATGTGGCACTTTGCAGCAGCAGCTATGACTTGAAAAAATAGAAGGAGAGGTGACTGTCATGATACTGTAATACACGTGCTGAAAGGGAGCTGCAGGCATCCTTCTGGAACCCAGGCCAACCTCAGCTGCAAGTAATCAGACTATCTTTTTCACATTGCTCTCAGGTCCCCAACCTAGACCGTGGACACCCCTCACAGGTCTTCCAGAGGGGTAGCAGGGTTAGCATAAATTGTTACTGATGGGGTGTTTCTCCACACCTTCTGAGGTAACAACTGGCAAGGAAAAGTGGCAAAGAGTAAAGCAGCTTTTCAGAGAAGCCCCTTCATCCTCAAAGTTTGCAAAATACTATCAGCACTGCTGAACTCACGAACCACAAGAAAATGTTGTGCATGGCTTTTATGCAGGCAGTTCTGTCAAGATACAGAATTGTGGGACCTGCAGTGTGGCACTGCCTCTTCCAGGTACAGCTTCAATGATTTTTATCTCAGCTTGGAACACAAAGTGTGTTCTGATACTAATACTGATAAAAGCATAAAGGCTGGCGCCATCTGCCATGGCAACTATCAAGATGGCAGATGCTTTTCATCAGCTTTATCTGAACTTTGCATTAATGGGAATTCAGAGACTGTGGGTACGTTTTCAAAAAAAGCGGGGGAGACATTAAAATGATAGCACTCTGAATGGAACCAATTCATCAAATATCAACATATTCTCATCTCCTTTATCTCTCTTGTTAAAAAAAAAAAAAGAGGAGGAAAGAATCTTGTTCTTTGTTGTTGTTGTTGCTGTTGTTTGTTTGTTTTTGGCTTTCCTGTGTTTATACCACTTCAGTGGTCCTGTGGCTTTATCCAGAACGCTCCCAAGGGAGCTGACCCAGGGAGTTCTCTTCAGAGGGGGCTGTCACCTTCAAGCAGTCCTGACGCTGCTGCAGGCAGCAAATGGGATTTAAATGTGCAGTCTCTGAGGGCAGGGCAATCAACAAAATAGTGTGTGAATGCTCAGAGCCTACCGCGGGTAATAATAAAGACATTTTTCACATTTAAAAAAAATAGGCAGGGGTGGGGAAGAAGAAATTACGCTCCAAGAGTGCTGCCTAGAACAGGGATCTATATTTTCTAAGTTTACAGTGTATATCGGGCACACCTCCCCATCATTCATTAGCCACAGCAGAAAAGGACCATGCCTTACGTCCAGAAAAGATGCTAATTGCATTCAGCCCATGAGCTTAGCTCTGTTGGCTAGGAAAGCATGATGGTAATAGCAGGCAGTGTACACGATGCTGTTCTGCTTCCCTGGTTTATTATATATTATCTGGAGAAGATATTTTCCCTCCTTGTTGCTTATTAATTAAATCTATATTTTATTTATCTACCTATAAATATATTTTTGAGAATGTTTACTCAGGCTTTTATTATAAGTAAGATATGGGAGTTCAAATATATAAATACATACTTTTAATATTATTTCTGTATTTTTATTTCTATGCTTCTGTGTATGTATGTGTATATATACACATATATACATGCAAACCATAGAAATACATACATAAAGCATAGGAATACATATGTATATACATGTAAATGCATGCACAAATTGACCATTTATGTGAATATACATTTTCTCACATATACCATAGTAATAAAATGAGCAGGAGCATGTGAATTCAAAAGCAACGAACATTTATAGTCAAAAATCTTTACAACTGCACAAATGACTACCAGGAATTGTGGGGAGCCCTTTGAAAAGAACTTTTTTCAATCTGAAAAGAAAAAAAGAAAATCAAAACCAGAGAATATGAATTAAAAAAAAAAAAAACTAAATAAAAAGAGCAGCACCATGGAAGGACCATGAGCCCTTTTATGAAACTTGAGCTGGACTGCTGACCTCCATCTGGCTTCAGGGCTCAGGAAGGTAGAGCAGAGAGCGTGTCCACCCTGCCCACTGGGTAGGGTAATCTAACTTGAGCTTCTTACACAAAGAGGGCTTTGTGACTATCCTCCTTTTCCTGATCATGACCAGGGTGATAGTGGGTTTTTCTCTCCAACATGAGCACAAGGATACTTTTCCCCTATAATTTCTTTGTACAAAGATTCACTCTCAGTATGTTTCCAATTTTGTTTCTGTTAAAAACATAAAAGAAATAGCAGCATATACAAGAGCGTGGCTGTTTGCTGGTGTGCTCTCCTAGAAATCACCCACGGTGTTCAGATGCTGAAATTCTATGCCCTGTGCAGATGCAACAAACACTTTTGCTTTCATTTTTAGTCTACCCAGTTGTCTACTTTTCAAAAACATAAGGATGGGCTACATTTTAAAAAACAAACAAAGAAGTCTTTTTCAAACCTCCTTATACATTCCTTAGCATCTCATTTAATAATTTATACTTTCCCTTGGGCTAAAATTTTACCCTCAGTTCTCTCCAGAGGTTCTCAGGTTGAAGCATTATTTTAGGGGAAAAATAAAAGGCCAAACCCCACATTAATCACAAGAAAAAAACAGTTTTAATGGATCTTTTTATTATAATAAATGATTAAATAACCACTTAGTCCTAACAACTCAATTAAGTACTAAATAAACAAGTTTGTGTTTATAAAAGGAACAAAAAAGGTAACATCATGTAAAAGGAAATGCTATTACACACTGGGAGCACATCTCTAGGAAGAGGACATAAATACAAATTCTATCAGAATGAGAAGAGGACATAAATACAAATTTTATCAGGCTTAGAAAATACATGCTGAGGATGGAACAATAAAAGGCATGGTAAGAAGAAAGTGTCTCAAGTAGCAGAAAGCTTCTGGAAAACAGGGTTCAAACCCAGCTTAGATACTAGTTATGTATTTTTGTACAGGTTACTTATTTTCTCTGATCCTGGAGGTCTCTTAAAATTAGGATTGATTAAAAACCCTTCCAATGACTTCCTGTCTTCCTTAGGATAAAGCAACAAATTGCACACTTTTAAAATAAAATGTAAAAAATTAACATAGGGTACAATGTACGACTGCCAATGTTTTATTTTATCAAGTAAAGACATCAAAGGACAGTCATATTTATAGACTTGTGTTACCCACCAATATTTCAAAAAAAACAGTAAATTTTAACCCCCTAAAATAAGAAGACATAATATTAGAATAAACAACTGTTCTTCAGTGTGAAGAAATTTAGTTTTAGGGAAACTTCATTACATTATCCTTATTTTTCTCATCACACCATGAACCAGTGACAATGAGGACCACTGTTGCAATGAGAGCACCTAAGATTAAATATATCTGTTAGTCAGGTTAAGTTAGGATATGCTGTGATAATAAAGTAACCATCAAAACTCAATACAACAAAGATTTCTTTCTCATCTTTGCTCCATATTCAACTGGTGCTCTGTACTCCACATGGTCAGACAGCAGCTCCGGCTGAAGGAGATTCTACTGTCTGGAATGCTACTTATCACCACAAAGCAGAAAGGAGATAGAAAAAAATCAAACGGGAGTTTTCACTGCTTATGAGATTGCCTCATGCCATTTCTTCTCTCCATTCTGACCATTTTTTGGCCAGAAAAACTCACATAACTCTGCCTTACTGCAAGGGGACTAGAAAATAAAGGAGAGCACTTAGAAAGGTTGTCAAACATTATTGTGAGCCTGTGCTACAATAATATAGTCTCCATCAGAGAAGTCCCCATTGAAGAAGTGAAGTTGAAACCAAGATTTAAAGGTCAGGTGACAGGGAAGGATAATGGCAGCAGTGGAAGAAGGAAGGAGAACAAAGGGCTCCAGGCAGAGGGAATTATACATGTGAAGTCCCAGAAGCAAGAGACAGCATGGCACATTTAAGGAATTAAAAGCATGTAATACAGTTAGAAGGCAGAGATTAAAGCAAAGGCTGAGGAGAGTTTGTAATTTGTTGCTTTATCCTAAGGGAGACAGGAAGTCATTGGAAGGGTTTTAAATTCAAAATTCACTTGTTTAAATAATGATTTTGACTAATCAAGTCACAATTTTTATTTTCTGATGACCTCTTCATTAAAGTAACTATAAATTATATATATGTGTGTGTGTGTATATATATACGTATTTTTTGTTTAAAAGCAGATTAGAGGGAAGTCATTATGAAATGTTTCTGGAAGTAAAATATAAGTTCTTATTCATAATTTCCTAATGGGATCAACCAAGTGCTAATCTGTTAACTACCAGATACTAATCCCTTTCAGGTTAGTGGTTTTTTCCATCTTGGTTGCCCACTAGAATCCCCTGTGAAGACTTTCAAAATCCCAGTGCCTAATTAAGGCAGAATTCCTTGGGGTGGTACCTAGCTAGCCACCAAGAATTTTTAAAACTCCCAGGTGATTACAATTTGCATCATAGATTGAGAACCACACCTCTCCAACCTTTTAGGAATAGATTGTCAGTGGGACATGGAAATGGGAGAACACATATGAGAATAAACTGGGGCCTTTTAGGGACTACCCTTCACCCAGATTCTAAAGCACAGTGGGAGGTACTGTTTTTAATGGCATTGTATTATATGCCTCAGATATGCTGGAGGTATAGAAAAGTCAAGAACAGCTGATGTGGAGTGGCACTGTTAAAAAGAACTTTCTGTGATGATGGAAATGTTCCGTAATCTGCACTGTCCAACATGGCAGCCACCAGACACATGTGTCAATGGAACACTTGAAATGTGACTAGTGGGACTGAGGAAATGAATTGTTTAATTTTATTTCATTTTAATTAATTTCAGTTTAAATGGAAATAGCCAAATGTGTCTAGCAGCTAGTGTATTAAAAAGCATAGCTCTAGAGCCTTAAGCTAAAATGGTTGTCTTAGTTACATGTCACAAATATTACAAATGCATGTATCTAATGCTTAAAAATATTACGTATAGAATTCATCATTTTTCTATAAAATTTTCTATCTTCTAATCAAGATGTAAGTATTTTGGATGGTCTGTTCCTAGTATTATCTGGCAATTCTTGCCCTCTTGACAGTCACATGTTGTTGAGCTGCCCGGAAGCTTCAAGGTCATCTAGTCTAGGACTGCAAACCCAAGTGCCTAAGGGAGCCAGGCAGGTTAAATAAATGAGTAAAGCATGTAATTTGCATATTAAACTCATAGAAACAATCTTCCTTTCCACAAAGGCTCTCTTCCAATTTTCTTGAAATATAGGGTCTCTCTGTTTATCTGTCCTTTTCTGTTTTTCTAGCCTAGTATTTCATCATGTAGTCTTGGCCCCTCATACAGGAAATGCAAAAAAGAAAACTTTGAAGATAGTCAGGGACCCTGAGATGGAAGAAGTAAGTATTTGGCCAAGGTGAGAAATACAGTAGCAGGATAGAGTTTCAAGACTGGAAGAGACTCTTGAGCTCTGGAAATCCAAGAGCCTTGGAAAAGCTTCTTAACCTCATTTTGCTCCAGTTTTCTCCTCTATGTAATGGGAATATGTGCCTCTTTCCCATGTTTACCTGAGGTCACAGGACTAGCTAGTGCCAATTCCAAATCTAGAACTCCCCTCCAAGTTACCTCATTAATTTGCTTTCCATTAAACCCTTGCTAAGACTTCTTGTAATGAGCCAATAAAATCAGAACTATAGGTATGTTTTGCAAACTATAAATCTCTATACTAATATTGCTATTGTTACTACTTATCTAAAACAGCACACACTTAAAACACAGTCTTCAGTAAAATAAAAAATAATTTCAGAATATTTATAACTTGGATGTCCCTAACTCTGCCAGCTTGTAACTATTATATAAATATCCTGCATCAGTTATAAATTATTTTTAGCTGCTAATAACAGAAACTGGATATAACAAGTGCTTCAACAAGAGAGAAGATTATGCTCATGAAAACGAAATCCAGAGGTGTACAGTCCAGAGTTGGTATGGAGGCCACCAACATATGGCTAATTTAGTCAACAACTGAAGAATTCCCAAACAAAACTTGAATTTTCTCATCTTTGAATGCAGAAACTGGGTTTTTTTAGAGGGCATTTTTTCTAATTTCTAAAAAGTCATTAAGATTCGGTTTTTGCCTGGCATGCCATTACAAGAACGTTTGCTTTCCAGACACAGCTCTTCAACATGGTGCCTTGGAGTAACAAAGAAGGATTATACCATGATACAATAAGAGTTATAACCATAATCCAACCATTTATATACAATCTAACACCATTGCCTAGAAATCTTTTACAGGTTGAGTATCCCTTATCCAAAAAACTTGGGCACAGAAGTATTTCAGATTTTGGATTTTTCAGATTTTGGAATATTTGCATCATACCAATGTATTATGCACTCAGCATTCCAAATCCAAAAATCTGAAATCTGAAATACTTCAATGAGCATTTCCTTTGACTGGCATGTCAACATTCAAAAAGCTTTTAATCTTGGAGCAGTTTGGATTTTGCATTTTCAGATAAGGAATGCTCAACCTGTATAATATTTCTGATTGCCTGATGATAGGCTTCTAGAAGTGGAAATACAGGCTGTTGATATGCATTGGCAAAATGCCATTAGGAAAGTTTGGAATCATTTTCATTCTCAACAGTGAGAAATGAGAGCTTCTTTCACCACAAAATTACCAAAGTTGAGGATATTCTACCTTAAATTTTTCCCCTATGGTAGGGTATGAGGGAAGGGGAGGAATATATAAATAACATAGAAATGTCGTCTTATTTTGCATCCTTTGAATCATCACTGGGCAGTCATGAAATGCAGTTCAAAGAGTGTGATCACATTATTATGAAGATTGCTATAAGAATAGCTCCATCTGGGCTGCCATAAAAGCTACTCCATGAAATGGCCATCATCAGTAAGACAAGAAAATCATTAAAATCAAAAAGATTTATCAAAGTGCAAACTGAATGGTATACAGGGGGTCTCAAATATATATGTTCTTAAAAATCTTGGCTAGCTCATTTTGATACCCCTACCCGTCTCCCAGCGTGTGCATGCGCACACACACACACAAACACACACACACCCACACCCACACCCACACACCACAATCCCTTAGGAGCTATTGAATAAAAAGTTAAGTTGTTCCGATCCAGATATTTCTAGTCATTTCAAATTTGCTACAAAAATCAAAAATTTACTAACCAAGTTATTATAAGTCATTATAGTTTGTCTGATTTTTGAAACCAATTGGCACATTAGCTGACAATAGTTGATAAAACTGCTCCAAATTTCCAATCACTTTGGCACTTCTGGAATGAATAGGCACATCTAATGAATACGATGATTTCTGACATGGAGGCATGGTTTTAAACAAACATTTGCATTTTATCATTATTGCATGAATATATTTGAGAGAAACAGAGTATTGATACAAGGGATTGTGATTGGGTGATGTTACTTAAGCAACACGTTTAGAAGTTGGACATTAGTAATTTAAAGAGATGGAGAAAGAAGATTTGAAAGATGTTGGGAAGGTGTTAAAACAAGCATTTGAGATAACT
Source organism: Macaca thibetana thibetana (assembly GCF_024542745.1). Classification (NCBI taxonomy): domain Eukaryota; kingdom Metazoa; phylum Chordata; class Mammalia; order Primates; family Cercopithecidae; genus Macaca; species Macaca thibetana. The sequence goes on from NC_065579.1 coordinate 30,034,851, forward strand.
GGGCAGGGGAGAAGGGAACAAACATGAAGAAGGGCCAAATCTAGCAGAAGTAGCTAGGTGACAAGAAGGCAGTGAAATGGCATAAGATTACTTCAAATAGGCAAGTCCAGTTCAAGTTGCTGGAGGCCTTCAAAGGCAACAGTGGAAGGATTTATTTGATTAGAGCCATGAAGACTCACTGGAGGATTAAGTCACTGAGTATCATGATCCCAGTGCCAGGCATGAAAAATTATTTTGGCAGCCATGTGCAGAATAATTTGAAGTGGAAAGAGATAGTGTATTAGAAGCAGGCAAGAAGAATGTTCTGGTAATCCAAGAAGTAAACCAGAAACCGCGTGTAGTAGAGACATAGGGAAGAATTGGCAGACTCAAGGTGGATCAGAAAAGGGCAGGAAATATCACGGCAGCCCACAAGATAGGTCATTTCTGCCAAAGGCATCAACATGGCAATGGCCTTCATTGAGCATGACTATTACTTCCTTGAACCTAGAAAACTTTAGCAATTTACCGCCGATGTCCCCTCATGAGTTCATTAGGGCTCGATCATGTCTAAATGTCTCCAACTACTTCTTGAGTCTACTTATATCTTCAGCAGGCATAATTTCTTAGTGTAAGCAGTTGCCTATTGCAGGTGACTATTTCTGACCAAGGACAGACAGAAAGAAGCTGAAGATAGTCCTGAAGTTTACAGCTTAATGAGTCATTTGGATAATAAAGAAAGCATAGAAAGAAAAAGTAGTAGGGGAAAATTCCAGCAGCTGAAGAATAAGAAATGGAATCCTGGGTGCATAACCAGAGAATACAGATCAACAATAATTATTGCATTATAATGGAAGGGGCTGAGAGTCTCCATTTGGAATGCAGCAAGAGCAGTCCTACAAGACAGATCGCACTAATATGAAAAGAATATTATTGAAATCAAGAAGGTACAACAGAGGGCAACCAGAAAGATACAGGGACTCAAGGACCTTAATTATTTACAAAGGTTGGAAACACAGTTGCTCTACTTTCCTCCGTTAAAAAAAGAAAATGTAAAGGGAATACACTAAGAACATCCTCAATTCCAAGGTAGCAGAATAAAGGAAGATTTGCAAAGGCTAAATGCCAAAAAGAAAACAGAAAAAAGGGGCATGTACTTAAGCCCAGAAAGAACATGGTATTAAACAAGTTTTAGTGGGATTTCTTTACAAAGAGAGAGGTAAATGCACAGTGCAATCTACTATGCAGGTTCAGATGGCTAATACATATGTAGTGTTCATATATACATGTGTATTTATACAAATACTATATATTTTAAGGAGATAAGCATTACAAAGGAAAATAATTATGGGGTGCCACAACTGTACACTCAGCTAGACTTACAGAGATTTCCTGTTCTAAAATTTCCTGTGTTCCATAGCCCTTCCATGTAATTTTCAATGTTTTGAGTGCCCATTGGCAATACAGACTAAACACTAAAACAACCTAGAATGATATTCAAGTGAAACTTACAGGAAAGTAAATTTGATCTCAAGCTGTCAAAATATCACTTAAAATACAACATATTGACACTCAGTCAAACTATACACCCTCTGAAGAATACCTTTTGAGGGAGAAACCAAAGAGAAATTGAAAACCCATTTTACCCTAGCCAGTAGATACCAAACCCACATCAAACTCACAGTGGACTCATATATTTATTCTGTATTTTGACTATGTTACCTAAACAAGCATTTGTTACATGCTTATAATACATTTTGCAATCTATTTTGCAACATGAAATAAAACAGAGACATAAGGCCTGGTCTCTATTCCCAAAAAGGGAATCCTAAGCCTGCTTTGTTCACAACTGTATCCCCAAGACTGAGGGCTGTGCCTGGTATTTAGTAGATGCTCAATAAATCAGGAGCAATAAGGGGACATATCATTAATTGTTTATGGAGAAGCTAAGGGATAGGCTTTAGGAGTACATTCTTGCATTTAATATTCATGATGATCCTGTGAAGTACATAGTATGTGCTCTATATACTGGAGGAACAAGGAGGCTAAGTTGTCATCTAAGGGCACACAGCCTGCAAGCAGTAGAGACAGGACAGAAGCCCAGACCTGTTCACTTCCCTCTAAGCCATGATGTGACATACAATCTAGTTGTGAAAAAAGTATATATGCTATATATGCATGTGAAAAAACAATAAGTGATACAAAATGCAACATACTTAAAAGCTAGGGAATATGGCCTGGACTTCACATGTTAGAGAGGTCTGGAGTAGATGAAGGCAGGAGCAGTCAGGTACTTCTTAGAAATAGGACCATGAAATGAGCCTTGAATGATGAAAGGATCAGAGGGGAAGATCACCAAAACAGCTGTGTGGTTAGCTAGTGGAAAAGGATAATGGTTCCCAAACCCGAATAGGAAAGTTTGGATTAGGGTTGAAAAGAATGACTAGTATTAGAAACTGGTGTGTATATGTCCCTAATTATAATGTATTTGTGATGGGAAGAAAGAAATGTTTTAAAACACTGTCTCTGGCCTCTTAGACATATATTTTTGGAGGGAAAGTTGATGTAACTCACAAGTTTTATACTATTTCTTTCTACTTTTTTTTTTTTTTTTTTTTTTTTTTAAAGACAGAGTCTTGCTCTGTCACCGAGGCTGGAGTGCAATAGCATGATCTTGGCTCACTGCAAACTCCACCTCCCTGGTTTAAGTGATTCTCCTGCCTCAGCCTCCCATGTAGCTGGGATTACAGGCATGCGTCACCACACCCAGTTAATTTTGTATTTTTAGTAGAGATGGGGTTTCACCGTGTTGGCCAGGCTGCTCTCGAACTCCTGACCTCAGGTGATCCGCCCACCTCAGCCTCCTAAAGTGCTGGTATTTTAGGCATGAGCAACCATGCCTGGCCATCTTTCCACTTCTACCTGAGATTCCAGATGTCCCACATTAAAGAAGGAGTGGTAATTTCAAAATTTAGAGCAGTGCTTTGTGGTGCTAAAGCTATGCTATCCAAGATGGTAGCCACTAGCAACATATGGCTATGGAGCACTTGAAATGTGACTGGCCCAAATTGAGATGTGCTTATCACTCAAATGAGTGAACTATTTCAGCACTTGGTGCATCTGCTTTGCTAGGACTGCCGCAAGGAAGCCTTTTTATCACCAGCAAAATGACAGAGAACATACAACCAGTTGGTGTAAGTAGTTGCCTTAAAAAACCCAAGCAAAAGGGATGGTGTGGGACAGAGTTAAAGGACCAACCAAAGAAGTCAAGATGTGAAGGAAATCAGAAATTCAATAGGTAAAAGTAACTGAAGAAGGAGGTGACCACCAGAAATATAAGTCCCTTGAGACTCTCCATAGATGTTGGCCTGAAGCTTGTGAGGCGAGTTGAGTTCACTGTCTTTCACCGTATGTGAATGTGGAATGAGGACTTGAACCAATTTATTTAACTATTAAAGAACACACAGGGTATAAGGCCACAAGGCTGGAGTATTTGGGGAATGTCCGTATACCTGTATTTTGAGTCCTACCTTGATGAAATTCAGGTTTTGACCATAGGTCACTTGTTTCATTTCTGTGCATCATTTCATGATTTTCAAAACAATCATTATCTCATTTGATTTTCAAAACAATATGAAGTAGGCAACTATACTGTACCACTTACCATTCCCAACTTAAGGGTGAGAAAACTATGCCTCAGAGGACTTCCATGATTTGGGAACTAAAACAGTAGACATATTCAGTGCTTTTCCAATTCTCCCATAGCCTTCCACCACCATCTACACCCCCAAGTAACAACAACAGAAACAGTAACACACACACACATACACAAACACACACGTGCCTTTACAAATACGGATTTGAATCCCAATGCTCAGTTTTATGTTAGAATCTCTATTGTTTTCTTTTCTAAATTACTGTATTATCCGATTCTAAACACTTCTGGTGGAATAAGAAAATACACTCCAGGAAATTGTCCAAGAAACTAAAGCCAAATTGAAAAATATTGTTTAAAAATACCAGCTAGATGTGTCTTACAGGTGTTTTAGTAGAGTGGTAGCCTAAATTGGGTGAATTATCTCAGAACCCCAGATCTGTTCCTTTTTATGGTGATTATTGCCCAAGGCAAAGATTTAAAGATAGAAGGACTCATTTAAAGTGTGTCTAACAGGAGGGAGGAAGTCTTAAACTTTTTCCTCCTTTATCAGCATGAAAATGAAAACATATGAAATGGGGGTGAAGAAACTTTCATTCAATGACAGATTAAAATTTTTAGTAAATACGGCTCCCACTTTTTGTTTTACACACACCACCCTCCTCCCAATATGAATCATCCACAAATCCCCTCCCTGATCCAAGGAAGAATGCTTCCAATTGTGTAGAAGTGATACAGGAAACTAACTTATCTTTACATCTTGTTAGGTATGGTTGTTTGATTTTGTTGGTTTTGTAAATCTACGAATTTACACATGGACACAACAATGCTGTGTTAACACTATTTTTAAAGCAATCATAACAACAACAACAACAAAAACATGTAAAGTCCCTATACACATCATTTTTCATTGGCTATGTGGCAAAGTACTTAGTGCTTTGGTTGAAGAGATAAGTTCTAGGAAAATACTAGGGGAAAAAAATGAGTCACATGTTTCATTATCAACCAGTGTCAATATTCACACATCTCCAGAAGAAAAATATGGGATATTTCTGAGATTCCCCAAGTCACCTCACTCTAGTTCTTGCTACTCAAAGTGTGAGCATGAGCCTCACACGGGAGCTCGTTAGAGATGTAGGTTCTCGGGCTCGGTGTCAGGCCTACTGATTCAGAACCGGCGCTTTAAAACATCCCCAGCTCCTTCCTACACACAGGAAACTTGGAGAACCACCACTCTAGACAAATCTGTTACAGCACCAGAATCCTGACAGAGCAGAATTTTAAGTCCTAGCACCACAGCAACACTTGGGGTTAAAAATCACAGATAAACTCTTCTGTAAACACTTCAAAGCCCAGATAGCAAACACCTGTGACCCAACACAAAGCTGGGTGGAATTATGGCTGTCTGCAATATAGCACATAATCCAACTTCAAGTAAGGTTGAAACTCCACAGAAGGTTCCCGAAGTATTCTTCACGGACAGACCCACATAAGCAAATGAACAGTCTGTCACTGCAGCTCCAAGTCAGAGAAGAACTTGGACTGGCCATTATTGCTTCAGTGAGGAAGAGTATGAGAAAGGGTGTGGACAGTCTCAGAACAGGAACAGGAATGAGAAGGGGGAGCACAAATGGGAGCAGAAAAGTGAGAAAGCAGCTTACCTGTCCTGGGGGGTCAATCGCCGGTCACAAACCTTTAGAAAGAGGAGAGGGGGAAGGCGCTGGAGGGAGTAAAGACGCCATTTTGAGGCTATGTGAGTCACATGGGCCCCACCAGGTGAATTACTTCACGCCCCAAAGAATATATGGCTCTTTCTTGGCTCTCCTCAAGGATATGCCACAGCGCGTCATGAGTCACCAGTCCACCCTGCAGACTCCTGCCATTTCCTGCCAGCTTTTAGGGCCAGAGGACTTGCCCTCAGGCTGCGAGTCCCATCAGCATTTATATGCCAATTCCAAAGTGGCACTTGTGGGGGAAAGAAGGAGCCAATTTGCCTGGTTTACTTTAAAAGAATCATCTGAAGGTCTTTAACCTGTTAACGATGCACTGAGAAACCCTGAGTTTGTCATTATTGGAAGTGATGCAGGGGCCAGAACTGAGATTGCAGATTGATTGATTTTTTTAATTTAATATTTGTTCATGGGGAGGTTGGCGGCTTTATTGTGGCAGCACCTGCTAGTGCCATTATAGTTACAAGGCCTGTTGGAGAGGCTTTATGGTGAAGGCTTATTTCTATTATAAACACTGGTTGGTGCGGGTGGTTAATATCCCAACAGTTCCTATTATATTGGGTTCAATATAGTCTGACCCACATTGTTAAGTCACACATACCATCCTTGCACAAAAAAAAAATGAAAAATTAAATGTTATGCCAAAATCAACATCATTAAGTTACGGAAGAAATATTATCCAAGTCAGTCCTTAAATTAATCATTAACTTCAGATGAAGAATTATTAAATTGAGCTCTAATAACTAGAAATAATATAATATGAATGTACTATAAATATATATACATTTGATTGCTAGAAAACTACCTATCTCACACAAGCGACTCAGCACACAGATTTTCATTTACTCAAAGAATAATTATACTATTCATATCCCAAGTTCCCAAATTCAAATTGATGCTATATTTATATATACTACTTGCTAGCAAATGTAGATTATATTTCCCCACACTAATACCTCAAAATGGGTTTTACCTTGGGAAAGTGAAGTTTCTAACCTGCACAAAGTAGTCTAGTGGTTAGGAGCATAGGCATGAGGCGAAATATACTTAGACTGTAGTCCCTTTCTTGTCTTCAGCCCCTTTCCTGCTATGTAACCATGGGCTGGTTAATCAACCTCTCGACAGTTTATATTTCCTCATCAGTCAAACAAAAGTTTTAATAGCATCCACCATTGTTGTAAAGACAAACTAGGCAATAGATGGCTAACTCAAGGTTAGGGTAAAGAAAGTACAAAATGAACCTAGAATATCTTGTTTTTTTTCTAGAAAATATGAACGTGCTTAAAGAATGGTGGATACATGTGGGAACGGCGGAACAACAGTCCATGTTCTAATCTCCAGACCTCTGAATATGTTACTTTATATGACAAAAGGGAATTAAGGTTGCAGATGGAATTAAGGTTGCTAATTAGCTGACTTTAAGGAGTTTATCCTGGATTATCCCAGGTGCGTCCAGTGTAATCAATCACAAGACCTTAGAAGTGGGAGAGGATGGCAAAATAGAGACGGATCAGACTGAGGCTTGACGATGCTAACCTGCTGGCTTTGAAGATGGAGGAAGGGTCCACAAGCCAAAGAATGTAGGCAGCCTCTAGAAGCGGGAAATGGCAGGGACATGTATTCTTCCCTGGAGCATCCAGAAGGAATATAGTCCTTCTAATACCTTCATTTTTAGCCCAGTGAAGCCAATTTCAGAATTCTGACCTCCAAAACTGTAAGATAATAGATTTGCATTGTTTAAACCACGAAGTTCATGGCAATATAGTTATAGGAAACTAATACACTTGTCAAGCAGCTTACATATATTCCAAGAGAGAGAATGATAGAACAACTGTTAACATTCGAGGAATCTGGATGAAAGGTGTAAGGAAATTCTCTGTACAGAATTCAGTTTTACAGTATGTCTGAAATTATATCAAAATTAAATTTTGAAAAGGAGAAAAATAAGTTTCTGTAGGAAGGTGTCAGATCCTCAGCATCCCTCTCCTGCCTCACATAGCCAGGCAACTAACTATTCCTCCCTGGGCTTCAAAAGAGATCAGAGTTTCACTCTGTTAAGAGGCTGTGACCTGGGACCAACATGCAAGCAGAGACAGGAAAAGAGGCCCAGTATTGGGAACTGGGAATTAGGATAAATTCTACCTGCTAAGTGGTGGAACTCCCTGCTAATTCTTCCTCCCTCCACTAAGCTTCAAAACAAGCAGCCAATTTTGATGTCCCCACCTCCTACCCACTGACAGAAGTTTGAATTACTTCTTTCTGGAGAAAGTAAGCAGTCATAAAGACAAGACCTACAGAAACAGAAAGTCAGAGGCCCCCCAGTGATAAAGCAAGGCCACTGCTCAGTGAAGCCCACAGGTTGAGGGAATTCATATGCACACACCATGGTAGGCAACAAGAATGGTCCCTCAGAACTGTCCTGATCTAATCCCTGAAACCTGTGAATATGTTAGGTTATATGACAAAAAGGGTATTAAGGATGCAGGTGGAATTAAAGCTCTTAATTAGTCAACTTTACAATAGGAAAACTATCCTGCATTATCCATATGGGCCCAATGTAATTGCAAGGACCCTTACAAGTGGAAGAGGAAGGCAAAAGAAGAAAGTCAGAGAAAGATGTGACTATGGAATCGAGTGAGTTACATGATATGAGAAGGGCTCGAATTGCCATCACTGTCTTTGAAGAGGGAGGAAGGAGCCATAACCCAAAGATGGCAGACAGCCTCTAGAAACTGGAAAGGTCAAGGAAACAGAACCTCCCCTAGAGCCTTCAGAAAGAAAAGCAGCCCTGCCAACATGTTGTGTGTTAGCCTGATGAGACCCATGTCAAACTTCTAGCCTACAGAATTGTAAGGTAATAAATTTGTGTTGTTTTAAGCTTTATATCTTGATAATTTGTTAGGGCAGCAATAGAAAACTAATACACACACACATGCACACACACTCACACAGAGACAGACAGAGAGAAAAAAAAAACCCACCTACAATTCAGAAGGCAATAATGTTCCCAGAGAAATCAGTGGCGATGTTACATCTATGAAACAAGAACAGGGTGCTCTTTATTTACTGTATTTATCTAACACTTACACAGAACTAACTAAGTGCTAGGTACTGTACTAAGTGCTTTATAAATATTAAACCATTTAATCACCATAACAACTCTGAGAGGTAGGTACTCTTATTCCTATTTTACAAATGAAGAAACAGGCACAGAAAGGTTAAATCACCTTCCCAAGATCACACAGCAGAGCTGAGTTATGAACATAGGCACTCTAGCTCCACGGTCCATTCAAGAATACTTAGGAATTTAAAATATAATGGCAGAAATTGAAAAAAATTACTAGATGGGTTGAAATATAAAGTTGAGGCAATATTTTAGAAATAGATATATATAAAGAGATCAGAAATAGAAAAGGAAATATAAGAAACCCAGCGAATTCAACATCCAACTAATAATAGTTTCAGAAAATAAGAACAGAGAAAACAGAGAGGAAGAAGGTATTTTTAAAAACATTCAAGAACATTTTCAAAATAGCAAGCCATGAATTTCTATATTGAAAGGGCTTATAGAATACCCAGCACAAGAAATGAAACATAATTATTATCAAGACACATTGAAATTTCAAGACAGCCCATAAAAAGAAGTCCTGAAGGCTTTCTTCAGGGCAATATAACAGATCTTATTTAAAAGATTGCAAAAATAATAGTATCAGATTCCTTAATGGCAGTGGTGAAAGCTAGAAGACAAAAATGCTGTCAAAATCTCTGAAGAAAATGTGTTCCATATCAGAATTACATACCCAGCCAAATTATCAGTCAAATGTGAGACAGAATAAAGACATTTTAAGATATATAAGATCTCAAAAATTTACCTTTCACATACTCTTTTTCAGGAAGCTCATACTGATATCATCCAAGGAAACAAAATCAAAAAGAGGAAAACATGGGAATCAGGAAACAAGCAATCCCAAAGATGATGCTAAAGGAAGGTTCCAAATAATAGCTGTACGGTGGCCTGTGGAGCAACTCACCCATACATAAACAGGAGGGTAAAGAGTTCTAGTCTCCTAGAACAAACAATAAAAGTAACTGGTAGATTACTTGATGTGTTTCAGTAAACTGAGGGGGATGTTAATGTTTTTAAAGAGTTTGAAGAAATAATTAGTAATAGTTGCATGGAAAGCTAAGTTTTTAAAAAAGAAGCAATTATTAACTGCAAGAAAAATCAAAAGCGCTATAAATTTTTTTCACCTGTAAACAATAATTATACTATCATAATAAAGCAAGTGCTGAAATTAAAATTTTCAAGGGCCTTGAAACAGGTATAATGAAAGGATGGGAAAGTGGAAGAGGTGCCATAGGAAACCCGAATCCTCATCTTCCAAGAGGAAGTCAATAAATAATGTTTACAACTGAAAATTCAAGATACTGAAATGCAAACTTTTCATTTGAAAATATGAAGGTAAATAACAAAAGAAACACTGAAAATAGCTAACGTGGTTATCTCTGGGGAGGGGGACTTCAAAATAGGAGAAGTTACTGTAGGAAAATAGTATATTCCATTATAAATTTTGTATGATTTGATTTTTTCTCTTCTTTTTCCCCTTCTTTCAGTTTGTTATACTATACACAAGCATCATTTTGATAGTAAAAATTAAACATAAATGCCTTGAACAGGATTTGGCACATAGTATGTGCTCAATGAATATTTGATGCTGATGTTTTTGCTATTGTGATCTTTGTTAAAGCTGCAACACTAAATTGAGAATCAATTCATATTCTGCATGACAACCCTAAGATAAGTTCTTTTATACCTCTCTATTTCTCCATTCAAACAACAAAAAAAAAACTTAATGAATCAAACTCTTGATAAGGTATGTGTAAATCTTAAAATGTGCTAAAAATGTTGAAAGTCAATTCTCTAAAAACATATTGAATGTTTTCATTAGATGTGCTATGGTCTGAATGTTTGTGTTTCCCCACCACCCACCAAAAAAATTCATACATTGAAACCTAATCTCCCATGTGATAGTATCAGCAGGTGGAGGCCTTTGGAAGGTGATTAGGTTATGAGGGATCTGCCTTCATGAATGTGATTAGTGCCATTATAAAAGAGACATCAGACAGTTAGTTAGCCCCTTCCACCATGTAAGGATGCAGCAAGATGATACCATCTATGAACCACAAAGTGGCCCTCACCAGACACCAAATCTGCCAGCATCTTGATCTCGGATTTCCCAGCCTCCAGAACTGTGAACAACAAACTTCTGTTGCTTATAAGCCACCCAATTGATGGTACAATATTGACCATAATAAGACTGAGTGAGGTCACCCAGGAAATAGGCAGAGGAGAACCAAAGATTGAGCTATGGATCATTCCAGTATTAAGGGGATGGGGAGGTAGAAGAAAACTGACAAATGGTCTACAAGGTAGTGGAGTACCAGAATAGCATCTTATCCTGGAAACCAAATGAATGATGAGCAACCCAACATCTTCAGATGCTATACATGTTCAATTTTTTGGAAAAAAAAAAAGTATTATTATTGTTAAGAAAAAAGCTATAAAGAGTAAATATCCTTAAAATTCTATTTAGGTAGAAGTAATCACAAAACATCTGAAAAACTACTCCCGATTATGTATAAGTATTTATGTAATAATAGTTCTGTATACTCACATATTTTCTATTATCTATTTTGTTATAGCAGCCCAAACAGACTAAGACAAGCAAAAAAAAAAAAAAAAAAAAAAAAAACCTTAGCTAGAGGTGTCTCCTATTAAGTTGTCCCTAGAAAACTTCAGATATTCTCTCTTCATTTATTATTCATCACTCCATTTAGTTATTCATTCAAAAAATGCTGAACACCTACTGTGTGCCAGACACTATTCTAGCAAAGGATCAAATAAGACAACATTTTCTACCTTTAAGGAACTTAAATTCTATTTGGAGAGACAGAAAGAGATTTTGAAAACAAGGACAACAGAATTTGTTGACTAATTTTATATGTGGGAGAAAAACAGGAATTAAAAGTGATTTCAAAATTATTGGCCTAAGCAACTGGAAGTATGAGTTATCATCAATTGATAGAGGGAAAGCTGGAAAGGAGCAGGCTTTGGTAGGAAGAGCAGAGTTAAGTTTTGGATTTAAGATTGAGATGGCTGTTGCAAATTCAAATTCAGATGTCAAGTAGGCAGTTGGATATACGAGTCCAAAGTTAAAAGAACAGGTCTTCTCTGGAAATAAGATGTTTTAATCATTGACATATAAGTCAGGGTTCAGTGCAGAAGAGAAAAACCACTCGAAGTATTTGAGGCAAAGCTTACAAATTTGTTGGAAGTGCTGAAAGAACAAACTTCAGGGAACACCACTGGATTTTCTATTCTGAAGTCCCTCCATTATATCTGTAATCCAGAAGGCAAGAAACTGCTAACCCTTACATGCCTCACATCCATGAATTGGCAAGGAGACATGAAATGTGTAGCCAGCTGCTGGAAATGGTCACGTCTGTTGGAACTTGTATGTCAGGTAGAGCTGCCATAGAAAAATGGCTTCAGTGTCCTTTCTGTCTTTCACTTTTCATATGAGTACTCCCTTTTTTTTTTTTTTTTTTTTTTTTTTTTTTTTTTTTTTTTTTTTGAGACGGAGTCTCGCTCTGTCGCCCAGGCTGGAGGAGCGCAGTGGCAGGATCTCAGCTCACTGCAAGCTCCACCTCCCGGGTTCACGCCATTCTCCTGCCTCAGCCTCCCGTGTAGCTGGGACTACAGGCACCCGCCACCTCGCCCGGCTAGTTTTTTGTATTTTTTAGTAGAGACGGGGTTTCACCGTGTTAGCCAGGATGGTCTCGATCTCCTGACCTCGTGAGCCGCCCGTCTCGGCCTCCCAAAGTGCTGGGATTACAGGCGTGAGCCCCTGCGCCCGGCCTTATGTGAGTACTTCTTGTTAGCAGAACCTAAATTGTATTCATAGTTAAACCCGCAAAAGAGTCTGGAAGTATAGTTTTTAGCCTTCAAGCACCTAAAACACAAAGGGGGAATATAAATGCAGTCATTTGGGTGCAAAAGGACCACAGACAATATCGAGCATAATAAGACTGAGTGAGGTCACCCAGGAAATATACAGAGGAGAACCAAAGATTGAGCTATGGATCATTCCAGCATTAAGGGGATGGGGAGGTAGAAGAAAACTGACAAATGGTCTACAAGGTAGTGGAGTACCAGAATAGCATCTTATCCTGGAAACCAAATGGGTGATGAGCAACCCAATATCTTCAGATGCTATGCATGTTCAATTTTTTGTAAAAAAAAAAAAAAAAAGTATTATTATTGTTAAGAAAAAAGATATAAAGAGTAAATATCCTTGAAATTCTATTTAGGTACAAGTAATCACAAAACATCTGAAAAACTACTCCCTATTATGTATACGTATTTATGTAATAGCAGTTCTGTATACTCACATATTTGCTATTATCTATTTACAATTATATAGAAATGAATTATAAAATTTAATGTGATTTTATAATCTGCTTTTATCAGCCAATGTAACATGGCCATGTTTTCACGGTCAATAGATGCATATTTACATCATTGTTTATTCCAGGATGCATTGTATAAATATACTATATTTATATTAATATAACCATTCCCCTATTGATGAACATTCAGGTTGTTCCAGTATTTCAATATTATAAGCAATATTGCAATGAGCATCCTTGTTAATATGATATAAAATTTTTGATATCTAAAGCTTCTTTCCATCAAACTAAATATTTGAGGGTAGAATGAATGCATTATATTCGGAAATGGTCACACAGCTGCAAAGCCTAAGAAAAGAAAATAATTTGGGATGAGATGATGTTATTATAAAATCTAGCCCCTGGTCTTGGTGTCTTGAAGTTGAATAAATAAAATATCTTCTTATACTGTTCATATCAAGTCACGTGGATCTAAAATTTGGTAAATATACCAGCACAGATGCCCTTTTGAAACTTATTATGCTATTATCAACCTACAGTACTATATTTTTAGAACACTTAGAAAATCATTTTCAATAAGTTTATTTAACATTATAATTTGATAGTTAAATCAGTCATCAATGCTCTGTAGATCTAAAATTAAAATATTTAAATAGAGTATAATTCCTACTGCTTAGTTTTCAATGTCCACCAACTCTGGGTTGAGTATTGTAGGAAGCAAGAGGAAAATAAAAATTCATATTGTGCTTTACTTAACCATTTGGGCAGACAGACTCGAAAAGCTTATAGACATTCTTGCACTGTGTTTATCATCCTCCAACAAACTATTTCACTAACAAAAAATTTATTGGGCATAGGGTGACTTGATATCTCTCCCTCTCTGTGTATACTATTAGCTACACTGTGTAGATAAACATGAGTATAAGTGTGAGTGTGAGTGTGAGCCTCTATAAATAGATACCCACACAGTCTCTGGATTAAGTGCACTATATACAGAAAGTGTGAGGTGTTATTGGTATGTAAAATAGATCTTAAAATTGTGAAGCAAATTATATCATAAGAACACTAGGCACCAAATGGTAAACAAACATAAACAAATAAGCTTTAAATCATTCATTTCTCTTTCCAAGAATATTAAATCTAAGTCTAAAGCCTTCTTATTTCCTTCCCCTTTCTGTAGGCTGTCCTTCTTGTCTACATTTCTTGATATATGTTGGCTTCTTCAAACATTGTACAGCCATAAAAATCTCAAGAAAACATTTCACCACTTGACAGACCGTTCTGAACTTGGCTGGCTCCAGGAGCCATAGGTGCCATCTGTTTACTACAACTCCTTAGGCATCGAGAGGGCTCTCTTTCCTCTATAGGAATGATATCAAGGGCTCTGCAACAAAAGCCGTTACTCTTGGGCCCCCCTAAACAGCTAAGACTCTCAAGGACCTGCAAGCTCCCAGGGCCATCAATGGGACTTTTTTAGAACCTGTCAGCTGTTAGTGGAGAAGGAGGATCAAACAAGAAGGCATAAATAGTGGCCCCTCATTGAACCCTTAAGTCAGGTTCTTCTGAAAACTGATTCTGACACAAATTTTGGTGCAGGAGGCTTGTTTGGGTGTGTTTTAGAGATCAACACCTGTGGAGATATGAAAGAAGCAGAACATGGAAGTGGGAGAAATTGGATTTTGATGCAATAGCAGCAGAGGCGTCAGCTTATCCCACAGGGAGCTCTGGAGTAATAATGGCTCTTCAGAGTTGTCCCTCATGGAGGAAAGGGGATCTGGCCTTAGTGCTCTTACAAACTAGTTAATGCATGAAGGCTGCCCCTAGAAAGGGGGTGTAAACTGGAGTGAGGAGCTCTCTTTAGCTGAGGACAATTCCTGAGCAGAGCCTTAGCTGAAAGCCAGCAGCACCCATATTCCCTAGCAGTAGAGGACTCAGTGCCCAAGTCCCTAAGGGAGTTGTGGGTAGTACACTAAGACATCCACTACACTATCCCACCCTCAGGAGTTTCCAGATGTCCCAGAAAGCTACCTCTAGAGCAGGACTTTAAACCTGAAGAAGTGATCACCATCTTTAGACATCGGAGAGGAGTAGGAAGGCAGTTATAGAGCAGAGGTCCATTTTGGCACCCGGGACAGGCTTCATGGAAGACAATTTTTCCACAAATGGGATTCAGAGGAATAGTTTCAGGGTGACACTGTTCCACCTCAGATCATCAGGCCTTAGATTCTCATAAGGAGTACACAACCTACATCCCTCACATGCACAGGTCATAATAGAGTTCATGGTCCTATGAGAATCTAATGCCACTGCTGATCTGACAGGAGGTGAAGCTCAGGCAGTAAAGCTCACCCACCCTGTGCTCACTTCCTGCTGTGTCTCTGGGTTCCTAACAGGCCACGGACCAGTACCATGACCCAGGGGTTGGGGACCTCTGTTGTAGAGGAACCACCAAAGTTCATAATTTACCAAACGCAGAGCCTCAGCAACCACAGACACAGTTACCATGAAAACTGCTGCAGCAGGTTTTAAAAGGTTTTTAAGGAACATCATGGGATCTGTGGTGAGGGTGCTCTAACTGAATAAAATTTTCCTTGGAGACATGAAATTTTCCTTGGGGAGTTTATACCACGATATAATCAGCATCATTTATACCTGAAGTTTCCTTAAATGTCTACGTAGGTATTCTGTCCATATCCTTGAGCCCACACCTGATATCACAGGCAGTACCCATATATGTCAACAGCTTCCTGCCCCTTTCTACCTGAAAGTATTCCCTGGCTCCTGGAATGCTGGGCAGATTGGAAGAGCTGGGGATTTAATATCCCATAAGAGACCCTCAAATACTCAAGGATGGAAGTTGTTCTCCTCGCCTCTTGGTGACACAATTCCAAAACATGTCCTGCACAGAGGTCCTCTGTTGTCTACTCTTTCAATCTTCTCATAATACACCATTTGCTGGCTCTCCTTTCTTCCCTGATTGTCCCACTTTCTCCCTGGTTCCTAGGATAACCTCCTAATAAACGACCTGCAGCCAAATCTTTGTCTCCACATCTGCGTTGGAGGGAACCCAACTTAAGGGGATACATGAAAATTATTTTCTTCTTCAATGATCATCATCATTATGAAGTCTCAAAGTAGAGTGTAACTATGTCCCTGCTGGGGAAAAGCTTTTGCCATCTCTTCATCTTCTTCTCCAAAATTCTGGAGAGTAAATGCTCTCTGAGATCATCTTTTTCTGGCTCTTTACATGTAGAAAAGGATAGATGGGTGAATGGATAGATAATAGATAAATGATGGATGGATGGAAAGATATATAGAAGATAGATAGATGGAGAGAGAGAGAGAGATGATAGATAGATGTTTTCTCATGTTTTTATAACTATTCTTGCCCATGTACCCAAGGTCTATAAAATTTCTCTTTAGAGAAAATTCTAGCAGTGTCACATCTTTTATTTTGGCTGGCTGCCATCCATCCCCCTCCTTCTGTGCACAGCATCTTGGATTCCATTTAAGGAAGCAGCCCTACCCACACTCAGCCCCTGTAACCGCACTGGAGCTGAGCTTCATGAACCACAGCTCTGCAGTTCATCCACAAACACAGGCTCTGCAACATCTCTCACCTTTTTGAGCCTCCTCCTCTGCCCCATGGCTTCCTGTTGCACTTCAGATAAAACTCCGACTCTTTCCCTCATCTGAAAATTTATGGGTGATCTGGATCTACCTACTTCTCTGACCTCATTGCACACGCCTCTTCCCCCAGCTCACTCCAGTTCTCTCTTCTCGCTCTTGCCAAACTCATCTCTGCCTTAGGCCTTATCTGGAGAATTTCTTTTCCAAATTTTGTTTACCTTATGGCTGCTTCTTGTCATTCGGTTCTCAGACCAAATGTTACCTGGTCAGAGAGGGGTTCCCCGACCATATAATCTAAGGTAACAAACTCCTAGTCACTATCATATAAACCTGTCTTATTTTAATCAGAGCCCATAACAATACGAAATTATCTTTTGATTGATTTACTCATTTATGTCTGATGCCCCTATGAAAACACAAGCTCCATGAAGCACGGATTATATCATTCTTGTTCACTTTATTATCCTCAGCATTTAGAATAGTACCAAAAATATAATAGGTATTCAATAAAAATGTTTAAAATAATAAATGAATGGAATATTTCTAGCTTATATATACATAGAAAACACAGGCTTTCAGAAAAAATATAAAACCTTACTCCAAAAAAAATTGGTCATTGTTTTT
The DNA here is from genome assembly GCF_024542745.1 of Macaca thibetana thibetana. Lineage (NCBI taxonomy): Eukaryota > Metazoa > Chordata > Mammalia > Primates > Cercopithecidae > Macaca > Macaca thibetana. The sequence continues at coordinate 30,051,939 of NC_065579.1, forward strand.
AAAGCACCCTAAAAATCTTAAAAATCTAAAAGCAAAAGGATTATATAAATATGGAATATAGCAATCATTAGTATGACTATTGGTTATCAGGTTTCAATTGTTATTCCAGCTTGTCTAGGGCTGTAAGATCTAAAATTCCTTCCGATTCCAAACTTCCTTAATACCATGAATTTCATGATCCCAGATTGAGTTATTTGTAGCTCCACAGTGTTAAAGTAATAACAGGCTAGTTAATAAAATACTGTAATGACAACGAAAGCAAGAAGTTGATGTCGCTCTTTTCTTTGATTTACAGAGGTCCTCTAGATGGGAGACTGAAAGGCAGCTGATTTCTGAGTCAGGCAAAGTCCATCATAGTTATGGATACTTCAAGTCAAATCAGAAAAATGTGCCATCCACGGTTACCCATGAAATATATATTGATAGATACTACGAGGCAAGGAGGAGGGAGAAAAAGGTGTGCCAGCAAGGATATGTGACTGTGTTGTCTTACCAGGACAAAAAGGAGCGAAGCCTGAAAGATTTAGCCCTTCAGAGTGACAACTTTGAGAGCTTGCTGTGATTTATTTGACAAGGAAGAGGAGGGTGACTCCCCTCCTCTACAGAATCAGCTCCTTGATTATAAACACTCAATAACTTTCCGGTTGAAAATGCATTTTCCCTCTTGCCTATACATTTCTGACGCCTGCTTTATTATTTCCTATTAGGAAATGCTATTTAATTCCGTCCACAGCTTGGCGACCTTTGTGTGGCTTCCCTATTTAGGAAATTCACAAGTAAATCACCAAGAAGTATGTACACATACACTTATAAAATATACATGTGCTTGTAAATGAAAATGCACCAAAAGGAGAAAAAAAAAAAGAAACAAAGCTACGTGCACTGCAAAAACCAGGCATATGTGCATAAGAGGTGGGAGGCAGGTGTTTGGGAAATCTTCACACCATCCCAATATTTTTCTAATGGTTTCCATTCTCAATGCAAAGGAGAATTTGGAAAATATTAGCCACTGTGGTGTGATCTGAGCAGTGACATGTAGCTGGCAACATTGTGGGTGGGATCCCCCCCTTTTTCTCCTCTAACAAAGAAATAGGGTGAGTTTATTAAAGCATAAATGCCATTTTCATCCTGCAATGTTAACTGTGTGGCTGAGATCCCTGAGGTACAGAGGCAGTCAAAGCAAACAGCTGTGCCACCTACTTGCAACAGTTGTACGCCCACCACACGGCACCAAGGGGAGGAGCAGGTCAAAGAGAGCCATAAAGAGGATGGGGAACCTCGCTTAGCTCGCTCCACGTTAGCCCGAGGGAAAATCCTGCCCTTCGGAGGGTAGGTATTTTGTGTGTGGCTCAGAGCACTGAGCATTCTCTTGCAACTTGTCTCCTATAAACCACCTACTGCATTTTTATATTCTACAGTCACATAGACCAAAACAGTGTTTAGCAAATTAACAGAAAGCTAAATGAAAGACATATCACCCAACCTAGCAGGCAGCTTGTCGATGATCCTGAGTGGGGGGTGGCAGTAACTGTTTTGGTGGCAAGGGGTTGCTTCACCATCCAAGTCTCTTTCTGGGGTTTAGGAAGAATGAGAGCTCTGGCCAAGCTGTTATTAGGTTATCTTTGCAGAGCCTAAGGGTGGCCCCATGCCTGCCTGTATCAACAAAGGGTGCAGAGGCAGAGCTCATGCAGAAGGAAACTGAGCACTGCTTTGCAAATGTTCCAGGGCAAAGAGCTCTGCTGTCTCTCTCAGCTACCTCCTCAGCCTGTGAGAGGTGGTGGGGAGAATACTATCACACACCCTCAACGCCCCAGGGCAACCTTTCTCTCAACCTTTTCTGTGCTTAAGAGAAATTTGATCTTTCTCCCTTCCATGAAACTCTCTCCTACCTTGATTTCCTGGACACCATTCTCTCCTCCTTTCCCTTAATCACCTTCACAACTCTTCTTTCTCAACAGGGCTACTCTCAGACATCGGTGCTGTTCCAGTTTCTTTGTTACGTCCTCTTCCCACTTGATAACAGTTTTCTGGGCCAATTCCCTTCTCACCCATGAATTACACTTCCATCTTTATGCTAACGACTCCAAATCTTTTATTTATCTGTCCAGTGTTGCTCTGACCCACATACATACAACTGCTTAGTAAATATCGCTACTGGACAGTAGAGGCCACAGCATTTCTATATCAGAGAGGGTTAGAAACAGCACTCTAAAGGGAAAGGGAGGGCTGGGCTTGTCTTGAAACTACCTTTGCATAGCATAAACTGTTTTTACTACAACTGCGTACATCCTTAGAGTAGCCAACTAGACGGTTAACTGAAACTATGGGGAGGCTATGACCCACAAGCTACCCTTTGGTACCACCACTGACATTTGAATGTCCCGTATATAGGCTGAGTATTCTTTATCTGAAACGCTTGGGACCAGAAGTGTTTTGGATTTTGAATATTTTCAGATTTTGTAATATCTGCATTATACTTACTAGTTCAGTCTCCCTAATCTGAAAACCTGAAATCCATGAGCATTTTCTTTGAGCATCATGTTGGTGCTCAAAAGTTTCAGATTTTGGTGCATCTTTCACAGTATGAATTTTCAGATTAGGGATACTCAGCCTGTATATCCAAAACTCAATACAAACAAATCCAGATCCCTCATTCCATTTCCCCTGTTCCAGGAAATGGTACCCTCATCTACCCGGTCATCCAAACTCCAAAATGGGCATATCTTTACATTTCTGAGTACTCCTCAACACCCTCTCTCCAACATTTTACCCTAGGTCATGAAATCTGGGGTCAATCTCAGTCCTTTTTTCAGGGCCCTGCCCACCTAACCCAGCCTTCAACCTCCAGAGGTTTGGCCCTGAGTCTACTCTTGGCTGGCAACTAGCTGGGCTCTTGCTCCAAATCAGAAAGTTATCCTGAACCACAATGATTCCTTTCATATATATGTGTGTGTGTGTGTATATATATATAAAAAATTTTTTTTTTTTGAGACAGAGTCTTACTCTGTTGCCCAGGCCAGAGTACAGAGTGCAATGGCATGATCTCGACTCACTGCAACCCCTGCCTCCCAGGTTCAAGCAATTCTCCTGCCTCAGTCTCCCAAGTAGCTGGGATTACAGGAGCGCACCACCGTGCCCGGCTAATTTTTGCATTTTTAGTGGAGACAGGGTTTCACCATGTTTGCCAAACTGGTCTCGAACTCCTGATGTCAAGTTTTCCACCCGCCTCAGCCTCCCAAAGAGCTGGGATTACCGGCGTGAGCCACTGCACCCAGTCTGATTCCTTTCATTTGATCGTAAGCATCATCACTGCCCAGAGAATTTTGCTACTGTGTCCTGCTCATTAGATCAAATGTTCTTGGGTACTGACCTTAGTCTAGAAGAAGCATCATTCTAGACACTGTCAAATGAACTGCTGACCACTCCCTTCAAGGGTCAGCTCTACAGCTATGTCCATCCAAGCTTTTTTTTTTTTTTTTTTTTTTTTTTTTTTTTTTTTTTTGAGACGGAGTCTCGCTCTGTCGCCCAAGCTGGAGTGCAGTGGCTGGATCTCAGCTCACTGCAAGCTCCGCCTCCCGGGTTCACGCCATTCTCCTGCCTCAGCCTCCCGAGTAGCTGGGACTACAGGCGCCTGCCACCTCGCCCGGCTAGTTTTTTGTATTTTTTAGTAGAGACGGGGTTTCACCGTGTTAGCCAGGATGGTCTTGATCTCCTGACCTCGTGATCCGCCCGTCTCGGCCTCCCAAAGTGCTGGGATTACACATCCAAGCTTTTTTTCCTTTCATATTGGCTCCCACTGAAGTCCCAATACATTCCTCAGCCAAGCCAGCTTCTCAGAGTTTTAACAGGCTGTATTCATCAGGATAGGACAGGCTGTCCTGCTATAACAAAATTTAACACAACAAAGGCTTAATTCTTGCTCATGTCAGAGCCTGAAGTACAGAGCCTGAAGTGGATCAGATAGTAGCTGTCCTACATAACACTTTTTCAGACGGCAAATCAGGGATGCAAGATGACATGGCTTTCACCTTCTGACATGATTGTGAGGCCCCCCTAGCCACATGTCACTGTGAGTCCATTAAACCTCTTTTTCTTTATAAATTACCCAGTCTCGGGTATGTCTTTATCAGCAGCATGAAAACAGACTAATACAATTTCATAATTATTTCAAGAAGCTAAATATTATCTCTAGGGCCTGAAAGAGATAAAAACAACTTAGGTTGATCGAAGAGTCATAGTCATCTATATCATAACAGTTGGGCAAGTAAAACAGAAGGCTGATTTGAGGATACCTCCATATGCAACTCATGCTTGGAAACTACTTAGAAGGCTAACCGACATACAGAGAGTCTGCTTCAATAGATGTTCTTGATAATGAAATGATGCCTTGTTTATATTTAGGGTAAGACTGAGTAACTGGTGACTGTCTGACAAACCAGCAGAAACCATACAGACAGTCTGAAAAGTTCATTAAAAATACACATGTAAATATACCAAAATTACTTGTGACTCTTTTCCCGCCTGCAACATAATTGAATAAAGCTTTATCTGACCATTTTACTTGCATGCATTAGGAACTCCAACCAGTGCTCTCTTCTTCCCAAGACTTTAATAGGCCCTTATCTATTTAATTGAGTTTTCTCATACTGCCACATGGGCAGTAGCTAAAAGAAGATGAAAAGTCAGATCTGATATGCCTATGGGATGGTGCTAGGGTTCCTAAAAATCTCTGAATGACCTCAGATCTTTGGGGCCTCAGATTCAAAATCAGAGGTTTGAAAATCTCATGCCTTCATACCAGGTGATCACATCTATAAACACACACACACACACACACACACACACACACACGTTAAAAAAAAAAACTCAAATATTCATAAGGGCCAGATGACTGCATGAATGAATGGAACAGCCTAGGTGGAAAGCACACACACCATCAAGCTCTGCTTAATTCTAGTGAACGGCAGTGGTTCTCAAATGTAAGGATGCATCAGAATCACCTGGGTGGCTTATTAAACAGAGACTGCTGGGCCCCACCTCCAGAGTCTCTAACAAGTTCCTAGTTGATGCTGATACTGCTGGTCTAGGAACTATGCTTTGGGAACAACTGGTTAAGAAGAATGTGGGCTCACAGTATTATCAAATCTTTCACTTTTTCAAGAGAAACTGGAAATCTGGATTGATATGTGAAATCTCCCCATTTAAAAAATCTTGGCAATAAGTTCAAAATTATTTTTAAAACACTGTGAGGCAGAGTGTCTAGGCTAGATTTTGCCCTTCATCTGCCTGTTCTCAACTCTACCATAAGCCTTTGATCAAGAAACGACAAACACACACACACACACATACACACACAGAGTCTTTGTATGAGAAGGTGACATCTTCAGTTTAGCACCCAGCTTTTGAGGGCATATCAGCCAGGCAGAGGAGGCAAATAACTTTATTAATACATGAACGAGCAAGTATTAATGTCCTCTCATTCTTCCTTCCTCTCCAACAGGTGACTTTGTCCCCTGTCACCCTAAAAGCTGCATTTGCCTTAAAGTGGATTATAACCCTTATAATTATATTAGCCTGACATTCCCAAAGTAAGCCTCATAAACCCTTTTAAATGTTGCCAAAAAAACATATACTTGAAAGACATGGATCTCATTTGGATCAATTTTTTTAAGTAGAAACTCCAGGAATTTCTACCTAATGCATCTTATGCACAGTTTTCTATAATGTTAAGTTCTGTGTAATTTCACAGGCAACAATTGGGCACTCTTGATGTGCCAGATGCTATGTGGGTATTGATGGCGCAGTGATGTACAGCCCCTGACAGCTCCGTCTGGCTCTGGGTTCCATGACATCTAGACTTGGAAAGTTGGGAGGACAAGGAGCAGAGAAGAGGGATGCATGCAGACATAACTCCAGGCTTCATCTGTTTTATATGCATTTGGGTTCCACTAAAGAATTTATTGGGAAAAAAAGTCTCTCTGGGTAAAAATTTGACCACTTATTTAGACAATGATTAAACACATCAAATATTATTTTTTTTCCTTCACTTAGATGGATCCAAACTCTCTGGACCATTCAGTTTCCTTCACGATGGTTTGAACTTTGAAGGCCAAACCATGCAAACTAATCGTTTCCAGTGTAGAAAAACCTGGGCATTTATTCTGACTATTCTTACCAGGCTATATAAAAATAGAACAGAATTATTTTTATTCCATTTGGGAGATGGAGAACACAAAATTGTGACAGGCACATCTAGCTTGATGCTATCAGGATATATATGCATACACTTGCTCCAGGCAGAAAGTTCAAATAGGTAATGATTGTAATATGCATTTGGAGTATTTGCTTCAAGTAGTCCCAGGATTACCCTAGCATAGCATTCCTAACTCCTAGACCTCTTCTTGTGCTGAACTTAGGGGGGAAAATTGCCATGATATATATCTAAGAACATGTTGTGGCAAAATGTTTAATGAATGAAAATGCTGTCTTGTCTTTTAAAAAAGGAGTTTGATTAGTTCAATCTGAATTATAGAGTTCTAAATTACATTGCTCTTTTTCATCTATTAAAATACATAATTTCTGTATAATGTTAGTTTTTATCTATTCTTTCCTCTAGATAAAACAACAGAGACTGAAGAAAAGGCAACTCTGGTAAGATTATGGAGTTTACATTCACAACTAGGTATTCTTATTACCTCTGCCTCAACATGTCTACACTCTTGTTTTAAGCAGAGAAATCTGGCCTTCATTGAAGTAACTCTGCTGAGGTGATAAGAGCACTGCAAGCAAGATCGTTAAAACCAAGAGTCAAGTGAGTGAGTGGAGGGGAAACAGAACTGCCTCAGCAAGTGTAGAGTTCAGGGAATGTCTGATAATAAATGAGCTGTCAGCCCTTTATACTTTTCAGTATCTTGTCCCCAGAGACCAGTTGCTTTGTGCAGATGGAACTGTCTCTCGCTGCAGCCCTCCCTCTTGAACATGGGACAGAGAACACCTCCCAGTTCCCCAGAGATATACATTAGGAGGTGTGCTCCTAACTGAAGGAAGAACCAAAAGAATGGAAAAGGGATGACTTTGGAAAGCTACGGTCAGAGGAATGACGTTCCCTGAGGTTTGGAAGAGACACTGTATGAGTCGCTGAGGCTGTTCTGATTGCATACAACTTGGAGAAGAAGAAAACAGTGTCTATTGTCATCAGAAGATGTCCAGGGAGAAAAATCATAATTTGTAATGAATCTTTAACCTATTTAAAGTAATTAAAGATCTACTCCATATGTGAGAGCCGGGCTTTTGTCTCTTTACTCTCCTAATTAGTCCCTTCACTGCCTGGTACTGGCTTTACCTACGGCAGATTTTGTTCTTCTCCTCTGCCTTTTTGATCACTGCAATGCTCATGATGCCTCCTAGAATTTGCTTCCCTGAAATGATGAAAGGGTGTTGCTTTTGGCACACCTCCAATTGTCTCCTTGCTTCAAATCAGTTCCTTTTTTCTTCTCTTCAAACTCCTACCCCCAACTCTTCTGTTTGATGAGTCAGCTAACATCTCCCCCCACATGGCTGTTAAACCTCCACCTTCTTAGATGTAGATGAATACACTTAGACAGATAAGATATTGACGGCATTTTAAGGCAAAGAACTGAAACAGATCAAGAAAATACATGTCAATTTGGCAATTTCAAACTATCAAAATATAAAAGGCACACACCCCCGTTTGATTCAGCAATCCCACTTCCAAGAATTTATCCTACAGATAGACTCACAATGTGCTCAGAGACGTATGTATAATATATTGCAGTGTCTTGACAATCTCAAAATTGGAAACAAGTAAAATGTCTATTACTAGGGGACTTTTTAGATAAACTCTGCTACTACCATACAGTGGAAAATTGTGCAACCATTAAAAAGACAGGGGCTGCTCTCTCTGAAATAATTTGGGATGATCTTCAGGACATGTGGTCAAATGAGAAAAGCAAGGAATGGAGCTATATGTAAATAATAATAATGATAATTATTTAAAAATAATTTATTATTTAAAAATAAAAGTTTTCACAAAGCATGTTGCCTAAATGGCCTGCATTAGAATCATTAGGGGGAATGCAGATTCCCAGGCCCTTGCTCCAGACATTCTGATTCAGAAGAAGTGGAACGAGGGCAGAATAAGCAATTTTAACAAGTTCCTCTGGTGATTATAATATACACAAAAAATTTGAAAAATTCTGCCTGGGGTTTGCCGATGGCTCTAGTAAGTGCCAAGTGTTTAGGGAAGGTTAATGTCAAAAGTCTTTGCGATTGTCTTCCATATAGAGTTTGGTTTCTTTTGCAAGATAAACCTCTAATCGACTGCTAAAAAGTGATCAAGTTATTGAGGAAAGGAGCCTGTATGTATTGCCATGTCTCTTTGTTTGTCTTTTTACCCCTAATCTTAGTGGGGGAGAAAAGGAAAAAAAAATTACACTGTTCTAAGGGGCTACAAATACATTTGAAATAGCCTCCTTTCCAGTGGGCACCCTGTTTATAAGTCTTCATATTTCGTATCCAGTAAAAATTGTCTGCCTTCCTCTGGACCTTGTTTTGGGGTTTTTGTTTGTTTGTTTGTTTGCTTGTTTTTTGTTTCTTTGTCTGTTTGTTTTTTGAGACGGAGTCTCACACTGTCACCTGGGCTGGAGTGCAATGGCGTGATCTCAGCTCACTGCAACCTCCTTCTCCTGGGTTTAAGCAATTCTCCTGCCTCAGCCTCCCGAGTAGCTGGGATTACAGGTGGCTGCCACCACGCCTGGCTAATTTTTTGTATTTTCGGTAGAGACAGGGTTTCCTATGTTTGCCAGGCTGGTCTCAAATTCCTAACCTCGTGATCCACCTGCCTCGGCCTCCCAAAGTGCTGGGTTTACAGGCGTGAGCCACCACACCCAGCCTAGACCTTGTTTTTGATCCATCACTCGATCTTTGTTTTGGTAGGTCTCTGAATAACTACAGTTTTCCTTTATACATATAGCCACAAACTTAGATTAGAGGCTGTCAAATCCAATTGTACATCATAACCACCTGGGGATCTCACCTCAAACAGACTGTCCTGGAGCTTAGGAATATAATGTATATTTTATAAGCCTCCCAGGTGATTCAAAAACATACTGTATGTTCAAAGAATATCTTAGTAAGAATACAAAAGAAAATTTTGTATTTCCCAGGGTTGTTCTCTGGGAAGTAGGAGCAGAAGTCTAGCCTGGAAAGTGGGAAAGAGACCTCCGTTTCACTTTTTGAAGTATTTGAACTTCAGAAACATGTGAGTGAATCACTTCCACAAAAGCAAATACATTAATTGACAATTAATTAATTAATTGATATGACCCACAGAAAGCATCATAAATAAGGCTTTTCTCACCATGGGGGAGCCAATATTTTATTGACCTCTGTCAGTCTGATGCTCCACATCATACTTTCAATGTTTTTGATTAAACCCTTCAACTGACTGCAACAAGTGTATACTGAGCTAGGAGTATCCTTAACACCAGTAAATGTCTGACATGCTAAGAATAGAGAATCTCAATCTGTGCTCCCTAAAAATCACAGCCTGAGATTGGGTGCTTTATTTGGAAGGCATAGTCCCAGGATAGAGAGAGTGAGGGAAAAGGGAAGTGAGACAGAGGAAGTTGGAAGAAATCCCAGGTAATATATTGCTGTGTGGGCCATACTGCTTCAAGAGAAGCCTTGAAAAGGACACTGCCGGGTGCTTGGTAGATAAGGGACATATCCAGACAGGCTTTGCAGAGAAACCATTCTCGGAAAGTCCATCAGGTAGAGGAAAGAGAGAGAATGTATCTGCTCATCTCCCTCCTGTCTCCATCTCCAATGTTCAAAGTTTGAGCCACAGGGAGTTAACGCCCGTGCACTCTGGGCCAAATCATCTGACCCCTTCAGCAGCCACTCAGGAAGCCACATCTTATATGGTGTTTCCTCCACATTCAGAAGTGGTGGGAGGAGTCAGAGATACTGGGCCAACAGCCTTCAGCCTCAGGCAACAGGACCTTATAGGCCCACAGGGAGTCTGGTAGCTATGACAGCAGCTGAGACAGAGCAAGAGAGTGGAGGTACAGCAGGCAGATTAAGCCAAATGAATCTGATGAGACCAGAGAGATGTGTCTGCTACAAGAAGCGAGAAACTTTTTTGCCCCCAAGGAGTGTTGCCTAAAGAAAGAAACTGACATACCACATAAAAATGAAAGTATCAAAAACTTTCAAAGAGATTTGCTCTCTATCAGTTAGCTTTCAGTGAATCATAAACCACTCTGAAATTTAGGAGCTTAAAACAAGAACCATTTTATTATAGGTCACAAGTCTGTGTGTTGACTGGGGTCTGAATCAACTAGAACAGCCTCTCTCTATGGTTTGGAAGTAGGCATGGCTGTCAACCACTGTTGGCTGTCAGCTGAGGAATTTCTCACCCTCTAGTAGGCAGGTGAACCAGGCTTTTTTCACATGGTGGTGATTACAGAGGAAAGTTCCCAAGGGTAGCAAGAAGGGGCAAAACAAACCTGCACCGGTTCTTTTCATGTCTCCTCTTGCTAATGTCCCATTGGGGAAAGCAAGTTACCTGGCCAAGATGAAATTTGAGGGATGAGAAGACAGAATTATTCTCTTGGATAGAAGTGGTAACGTTATTTTGCAAAAGGGAATGCATAGAGGGGCGGGAGGAATTTGTGGCCATTTTGCAATCTACCATGATCTACCAAGTACCCTAATAACTAGAAGTTTTCTCTTCATCAATATCTTTCCTAAGCAGGAATGAAGAAGACAGTTTTCTGATCATCTTTAGCACTGCCAGGTTGATTTACTTATTTATCTACACTGACTATTTGGGGTGTTTTCACAAAGAGAGAAAAATCCTGAAGATAGCAGGCAGCTCTCACCCTTCTTCATAAGACCTTGAAAATTCACAATTCAGTCATTCAACCAGATGTTCACAACGCATGACCTCATGGTGAACTCCTTAGCAATAAAGAGTTTACAGGATGATTATTTACATCAGTATTATTACTTATGCTCATTCTTACTGATGGAATAACTAACATTCTGGCAATTTGCACAGAATTTTATGAGAAATCTATTGCAGTCAACCTAAAATGACTAAAATGGCATAGCTACTAAGAGCACTGCTCCTTTTCATTCTCTTAAGAGAAAATAGAATCATTTTGATGCTCAATAGCTAGGCAAATACCTCAAGGTTTACCATCACCTTGAGAAGATTTGGTAAGGTTAACACAGTAAACAAAATCATTCCTTCTAGGCACTAATTTCTTTTCAATCCAGGTAAACTGCTCCCAATTGCTCAAGCCACAGCTTCATGGTTTGAGAAGTCAGGCATCCTATAACGTGGTTCACTAAATCACAGAAGATATATCTCACTCTTAAGCACCTTATTACTCTTAACCTTAAAAACAACTATTTATTAAATAATTATTTAAAATAATCATTTATCCTTAATTGCTACAACTGAAGTGATACAAAATTTAAAACACAATTTAAGATCACGCCTAGGAATAATTAGTTACTTAAATAATGATTACTAACTAATATGGTTTCTCACATATTTATAACTTCGGCCTTAAGCAGAATAATTACACCCAAGTCTCTAATTTTGCGACAACTTCTAGGGCAGTTTTCACAAAGCATGTTGCCTAAATGGCCTGCATTAGAATCATTAAGAGGGAGGGGGAATGCAGATTCCCAGGCCCTTGCTCCAGACATTCTGATTCAGAAGAAGTGGAACGAGGGCAGAATATGCAATTTTAACAAGTTTCTCTGGTGATTATAATATATACAAAAAAATCTGAAAAATTCTGCCTGGGGGTTGCCGATGGCTCTAGTAAGTGTCAAGTGTTTAGGGAAGGTTTATGTCAAAAGTCCTTGCGATTGTCTTTCATATAGAGTTTAGTTTCTTTTGCAAGATAAACCTTTAATTGACTGCTAAAAAGTGATCAAGTTATTGAGGAAAGGAGCCTGTGTGTATTGCCATGTCTCTTTGTTTCTCCTTTTCCCCCTAACTTAGTGGGGGAGAAAAGGAAAAAAAAAAAATTACACTGTTCTAAGGGGCTACAAATACATTTGAAATAGCCTCCTTTCCAGTGGGCACCCTGTTTATAAGTCTTCATATTTCGTATCCAGTAGAAATTGTCTGACTTCCTCTGGACCTTGTTTTTTTGTTTGTTTGTTTTTGTTTTTGTTTGAGACGGAGTCTCACACTGTCACCTGGGCTGGAGTGCAATGGTATGATCTTGGCTCACTGCAAACTCCTTCTCCCGGGTTTAAGCGATTCTCCTGCCTCAGCCTCCCAAGCAGCTGGGATTACAGGTGGCTGCCACCACACCTGGCTAATTTTTTGTATTTTTAGTAGAGACAGGGTTTCCTATGTTGGCCAGGCTGGTCTCAAACTCCTGACCTCGTGATCCACCCGCCTCAGCCTTCCAAAGTGCTGGGTTTACAGGCGTGAGCCACCACACCCAGCCTGGACCTTGTTTCTGATCCATCACTTGATCTTTATTTGGTAGGTCTCTGAATAACTGCAGTTTTCTTTTATATATTTAGTCACAAACTTAGATTAGAGGCTGTCAAATCCAGTTGCACATTGTAACTATCTGGGGATCTCACCTCAAACAATCTCTCCTGGATCTTAGGAATGTATATTTTATAAGCATCCCAGGTGATTAAAAAACATAATCAGATTTGATAATGTACTTAAATCCAATCCTGTTCTAAAAACTAAAACTAAAAATTACATATGATGAGTTCATAACAAGATGATTTATAATGATTTCTCCAGTAAGATATTTTGGCTCATATAGCCACTCCAGAATCCAGACATAGACAGTTATATCAAACAAAGGATATATAGCTCAAGATTTCAAATGAATTTCTTACACATTCTTCACAAGTTAAATTCACATTCCATCAGGAGTAAGAAAAAGAAGGAAAACATTATTTTCTAGGACTCTACCCTTAGCAATAACATTATCTTCTACCTTCTCAAGATATCAGGTATGTTCATAGATTTTGTAATCAAACCACCCTAATCTCTCTTTACTTTTTCTATTGAATTGTGGAAAGTATTCAAATTCTCTCAGCCAATTTCCTTATCAGTAAAATAAAGATTTTACTCTCAAAACCTGTTAGGAATCTTTTGGTTGCCAGAAGCAGAAAATCCAATTCCACTTAAACATGCAAGGAAGTTATTGGCTAAAAAACCTAAAAGTCATATAGGCTTTAATTGAGGCTTAATCTAGCCGATCAGTGAAATCAACAATGTTCCCATTTCTTTCTCTTTTTCTTTATTAACTTCTTTGGTGTTACTTTTACCCAAGACTACTTCCCCTAAGCAGCTTCCATGCTTCCGCATTAATATTTAACATGATGGGTATGTCTCTCCAGATATTTCTAAAGAAGACCCAGGATCCCCCAGAAAATTTCTCTGAGATCTAACTGGTTCAAGTTGGGTCACATGATCATCCCTGAATTAATCACTGTTGCCTGGAGAATGGGATTCGCCACTTGACTTAAGTCAATCAGGGAACATCCTGGAGATGAGGATGAAGTCTATTTCCCTCAAAGCACAGCGAATATCCATGGGGTAGAAATGAAAATCTGCCGGTGCTCTTATTAACAAAAAGGGAGAGAGAATCTGGGTGGCCTAAAACAGCAAACACTCACTACCCTTCTACATAAGGATTTGTAATGATTACATAAAGTAATCTGTATAAAACATTAATGACTGGCACATGATAAACACTCGATAAAAGTTTACTATTATTATTACTACCCTCAGCATCCATTAATGGACTCAATGCCTGGTAATGTTATTAAGGCCTGAATATTACCCAGAATCTAAGGACATCTACTTCTTATCTGTGGAAATGAAGGAAGGGATGTCATGCTTAAATCCCATTGCAGCATACTTTTCTTAAACACATACCGTTAAAAGTAAATTGTTCAGAATGACAAGGTATGAAAATTCTAGGAAAAACTTATTGCTTGGCCTTACCTTCTTATTAAACTACCTCTCACCACCAGAAAGGACACCTTTATACTACCTCTAGACATACCATTATAGAGTTCCATCTGTCAAGATTGCATTCTGCAGCTACCATGAAAATGAGATCTGCACAATAAAGATTTATGTTGACTTTTACATCCTGTTCTCATAGTCAAAGAAGGTGAATAACTGATCCAATGTAGTCAAAATCCTAACTTCTGAAGTGCACTGTCAGCTGGTCATGGTGGCTCACAACTGTAATCCCAGCACTTTGGGAGGCCAAGGCAGGTGAGGCAGATCACTTGAGTTCAGGAGTTCAAGACCAGCCTGGGCAACATAACAAAACCCTGTCTCTACAAAAAATACAAAAATTACCTAAGTGTGGTGTTGTGCACCTGTAGTCCCCACTACTTGGGAGGCTGAGGTGGGAGGATGGCTTGAGCGTAGGGGGCAGACGTTGCAGTGAATGCAGTGAGCTGAGACTGTGGCACTACACTCCAGCCTGACCCTGTCTCGGGAAAAAAAAAAAAAAAAGGAATGTCTTTGTTATCCATGCCTTTTCATTGTGTTTTTACACTATACTGAAGAGGATGGAGTATGAGTTGATGAAGGCAGGAAATGAGGGGGAAATTTGGATAAGTCATAACTACTAATGACCAAACATTCTGCTTAGTTGGCCCATTGAAACCAAAACAAACCTAAAACTACACTGAGTTAGAAAGAAAACAGAAATTCCTACCTGGATCCTCAGGGTATCTCTACACACATTCTCTGCTCCAACCAATTTGGACCTATTTTTTCTATAAGAGACTTAACTGGGTGGCAAGGTATGAATTATATTCTTCTGCAATTAAGTTAACCACAACTAGGGCCTAGCCTACATACACTTTGGTCATTTATTCTGGTTGAAAAGAGAGTGCCTACAAAGAAACAATTATTGTGTCTATTGCGGGCACCCCCAAGGGCTTGCTGTGTGGTTTTCACAAAAATTCTTTCATCTCTGTTTGCCTTTGTCCTGTCAGCCACAAAATGAGACAGCCTTCTCACACAAGAAATTATTTCCAAACAGAACATTCTAAATCAGTACTTCTCAACTGGTTGTACACTAGGAAAACCCAAGAGGGCTTTTAAAATTTTAGAGGCTGGGGCCTCATCCCAGAACTACTAAATCAAAATATCTAAGGGAGAAGCACACACACACATACATATACAATATTTTCACCTCTAAGTTCATTTCAGATAAACATATTCATGGTTATAAATCACTACAAATATAATATAAAGGTCCCATATGTTATAAAAATGTACATTCCATAAAAGAGAAATTCCATACATTTCTTATTTAACTCCTCTTAAAAATGAGCTAATCTGCTTTTAAATTCTTTTACTTTACTGCCTTCCTAAAATGGCTAAAAACAAATTGAGAGCATAAATGGAGAATTCTAGAATTAAATTCTATGTAAAAAGATAAAAGCAATCACCGAAAGGGTGCACCTTATTTACATGTCGCCAATAAGGTTATATACCTATCATAGAGGTGATATCATTTTACAAATGAAGACAAAGAAAACAGTAAGTAGGCTGTGTTTTCTCTTATTGGACTATATAAAATTCAAAAGAGCAGGCTTTTTTTAGGAAAATCATATTCTTTTCATCAGAAAGAGAAAGCTGCTAAGACCAAAGAAAGAAAAAGAAAAAAAAAAGCAGGGGCATTAATTCTGACCTCCTAATTTAATCCAGATCTATAGTCATCCGGAGGCAGAAATATTTTTTAAATTAGTTACAAGGTGTGAAATGAGATAATTTCATCTCACAAAGCTTTACCTAGACTACAGTGAAAGGGGAACCCCAAAATGGGGGGAGGTGGAAATCTTTACCAACATTACTTAATGATGTGCTATACTTTAGAGAGAGAAAAGGCATAAATAAGTAAATGATTGTTTTTGAATCAATGTACTGGTTACTGTGTACATGAAAATTCTATCTTTTGGCCTGATCTAAATTATCCACCCAGGTTTTTGCAAGCAAATTAGAAACAGATAAGCCATAAAAAAATCAAACGACTACAGGCAAATATATTTTGATATGTACTCTTACAATGAAAAACTAGAACACTTTCCCAAAAGATTTCTTTATATTTAAGACCCTAGTTAGCCTCTCATCTTCCAATCGGAAGAAAAGTCCTAGAGAAGAATGGAGACAACATTATCTTCATTTACTTTATCAGTTTAAAGGAAAGCAGCAAAGGTGTATTCAACATATTGCAATTATTTATCACCATGCACTGGTGTGACTATTGATTCTTCTCCTTGGTCAACCAATCACTGTGTTTTATCATCTGGCCTACGACTTAAATCTATCCAGCAAGAACTAAACAAAGATGGTGGAGCAGGCACAAAATAGAAACGATAATTCAGGAAGAGTGTATAAAATGCGACATTCCTGGAATAAAGAAGAGGATGGTCATAGAGCATCGTCTAGGTCATGTAAAACACTAGGTCAGCATTTCCCTAAATATGTTTCCTAGAATACTTGTCCCACGAGAGGCTCCACTAATAATAGGCTCTGTGGCCAAATGGGTTTGAGAAATATTGCATTCTGTATCTCCCCGACCTCTCTTGCAGGTTTGCAATACACATTAGCACAAAAAGACTCAGGGAAGTCCTTCAGAAGACTGATTTACTTAGTTTAAACCAAGTTACTCACAAATTTATTAAACTGTGGAACATTTTATGTGTATCCCGGCACCTATAAATAGTTCATGGAGTTGGTATTCTGTAGAACACCTAGAAACTGCTTGAGGCAGCAACATAAGACTAGTGGTTGAAGGTAACCCAGAAAAAAAATAATGCTTCAGAGATTAGCCAAGAGGAGGGATTCTCATTGTTTTTCATTTCTGTGATAGACTAGGACATGTACATGGAAGGAAAGGGGCAATGCCATGTTCTCAAATGAGACCCCATGCATGAGATGAGTGCATCAGTGAAAAGTCAACAATTCTCAAACTGAATTAAACTATAAGAAGACAGAGATGGTAAGGACACCACACCATCAACTACTTTAATAGACAAAATAGTCTTTCTGGTAAGCAACCATGTCTAACAGAAATGTTGGAGTACTAATGTATGTTTGCATCTAGGATGTAGCAGGCTTTGGGTGGCTCACTCTACATAGCTAATCTTAATCTCTGATTCATCATGGCAGTTCTAGTAAGTAAACATTATTATTCATATTCAAACATAGGGAAACAGAGCTTCAAAGAGAGAAAGTGAACTTTCACTACCTTTTGATGTATTTGGGGAAGATGGAAGAATGTGGATAGTAAGAGATAGTAAGAATACTAGAAAAAAAGGAAGGAAAGGCCCTAACTTTGTGTAAGGAGGGATGAAAACAGTTATCATCTACTTAGGAAAGGAGCAAGGCTACAGAGGTTGTGGAGGAGTCATCTTGAGGCCCACCTCAGTGAGGGCTTTTGCAATGCACTGGTATAGCATCACTGGGTCTAAGTAATCTACACACAGAAGATGCGTATGCTACATGATGAGTTAATCCCAAATGGTTTCCTGCAGTGTCACTCTCAAATCTTCTGTTTTATTAGCCAGTCAAAAGAATAGTAAGCAAAAATAATTCAAGACTTCCCCAAATTCACAATAAATCAAGAACAAACCCAGGATTCAATGACTGATGAGATACTGAGCATGAAATCAATTGGATTAGGTGGCAAGTCTAGAAGATTTGAGGAGTAAAGAAGAATACATCTATGACTGACAAAGTAATCAAGAGAGTAAGTGGAGAGAGAGAAACACAATAAAAGAAAAGATGGCACAAGTGAGCAAGATGATATTTTTCTATATTCAATCTCCTTGAAATAGTATGCCTAAGGACAGTCGTTATTGAATGAACCCTATGTCTCCATTTATTATTAGTAAAGAACATATCTTATGCTGCCTCTCTTACTCATATTATCAATAGATTTTGATGTTTTAGCAAGTTACAGTTTCAGCTGTTGGAAAATTCAGAGATCTTTTGGTTACATAGGAGAGAAAATCCTGCTAAAAATGGCATCAGCTAATAAAATAAAATGTAGTTACTTCACTGAAAAGTTCAAGAAAGAATGGTTGCTGTCCTAGTTAACCCCAGGAGCTCATGGCTCATATGTTGTCAGTTTTCTCTCTCTCTCTCTCTCTTCCCCCCCCACCCCTTGTATTTCTTCCTCTCTCGGTCTTTCTTCTGTGCTGGCATCATTCTCAAGCAAGTCTTCTGACAGGAGGCCTCAGACAACCCCAGCTCCCATTATTGCTACAGCTATGAAATAAAGTGGAAAAAAAAAAGAAGATTCTCTCTCTTAAAAATGCTAACCAAATTCCTGGCATTGAGTCCCATTGCACCAGCCTGAGGAACCTGCTCATCCCTGCACCAAGCACAATGTCCAGGGAATGGGATATGTTGATTGGCCACATGTGCTCCCCTGGAGCTGAGAGGTTGGTCAGCACCTCCGAGAGCCATGAACTAAAGGTAGAGGACAGATTTTCTCCAAAGCAAAGGAGGAGAATGGGTGCCAAGGGCACAAAAATAACAGATGTCCACTACAGAAGACCAATGTAGTCATTTTCAAATTTCACAAGACTCAAATTTAAGGCACTTGGGCCTCAATATCAGTTATCAAGACACACACACATATATATATCTCAAAACATTGTGGAAACATAAAGTATGAAGCAATTTGTTATCCTTGGAAGGGGGCAAAAGAAGCTGTGCGAGTCTTCACAGAGGAAGTGCTCTTTGATCTGGGGCTTGAAGAAGTAGTAGGATCATGGCAAAGGTTATTTGTGCCCACAAAATATGCATGTGCGCCCCAACTGTTCTCAGCCTCCTTTGCATTTAGGTTGGAACCATATGACTGGTTCTGGCCAATGGACTTTGAATGGAAGTGACATATTCAAAGGTTGTTAAAAGCTGTATGCTTCATCCATTTCTCTCATCCCCTTTGGCAGAGTCTGAGGGAGTAGTGTGTTGACATAGTAGAGCCTCAAAATGGAATCCTTGGGTTACTACATGAAAGAGAGTCACCCAGTAAGGACACCCAACTCACAAGGATCTTTGAATGAGTGAGAAAATCTCTGTTGTAATGAGTTACTGAGATTTAGGATTAAGAAAAGATCACCATACAACAAGATGTCTTTTCTGTTTCTGGACGTTAGTCAGAAATCTTGTTTCTTTGTGAAAAAATGATCCCCCCTCAAGAGAAACAAGTAACAGTGTTTCCAGGTATTTTAGTCCATATGTGCTGTTATAACAGAGTACCTCAGACTGGGAAACCTATAAACAACAGAAATTTATTTTTCCTACTTCTGGAGGTTGGGAAGTTCAAAACCAAGGTACTAGCTAGCAGGGTGTGTCTGATAAAAACTGCTCTCTGTTTCACGGTGGCATCTCGTTGCTGCATCCTCTGGAGGGGAGGAATGCTGTGTCCTCATGTGGAGGAAGTAATGGAAATGCAAGAGAGTGCTCCCTTCAACCCCAAGCCCTTTTGTAAAGGTGCTAATCCCATTCATGAGGGTGCAGCCCTCATGACTTCATTACCTCACAAAAGCCACACCTCTTAATACTATTGCATTGATGATTTAATCAAGTTTCAACATGAATTTTGGAGGAGAAACCATCATCCAAATCACAGCTGTGGACAATTCAAGGAAAAGTAGGGATTCTAAGCTCAAACATGTTAAAGTTTACAGTGAGTTAACAAGTATTAATTTTCTGAAGAATGGTTTCATTTACTTAGTTATGTATCTTATTCATCAGCTATGGATGTGAAACAAGCCTGTCAAAAACTCATCGGCTTAAAACCACATTTGCTAACCCTTATGCATCTGAAGGTTGGCTGGGGATTGGATAATCTAAGCATCTCTGCTCTGCATATCTTTCTTCCTCCTTAAACCAGTGAATGAGATATCCAGGTCATTTTCTTATGAAGATGGGATAGGCACATGAAAGCAAATGAAAATGCACAAGGCCTTCTCAGGCCCAGAACTGATACACTGTCACATCTTATGCCATTAGCCAGAGCAAAGTCACATGGCCAAGCCCAAGTCAAGGGATAAGAAAATGCATTCTACAGATGACAAAGCAATGAAAGTCATATGAATCTCAGGAAGGTAAAGATTTGGGACTAATAACTCCATTTACCCCTTAGGTATTTCACATCACGGCATCAGAACTCATGAAGGCATCAGAAGACATCTATAAGGCCATGCTATGATTGTCCTGAACTATGATATAAAGATAACTACTTCCAAGCTTCAGAACTGTGCTTATTTGGGACATTCAAAAGCCACAGGCGTCTCTCGCAACCTCTCTGGCCTTCTTTGTCCACCAACATGCTTTGTTACGTTATGAACTGCAGGAGTAGTTCAGTAGATCCCCCACAGATCAAAGTCTGTGTCTGTGTCTTTATTTACCCTGGTGACAAGCAAGGAGATGTAAATAGGCCATAAGGAAAGCTGCTTTTTCATTTGCACTACTTCATTCGTTTTGTATTTATAAGATATACAGCCCGGGAAAGCTATAAATAAGAGGCTAGAAACAGCTTGAGGGGCTGGTGATGGAATCACAAATCACCAGAGTTACATCTTCATTGGTACCCTGATGTAGAACCTTTATAATTGCCAAAATATATTTATCTCTGCTCAGGCTACAAAATTTGTATATCACAAGCTAAAACTAAGTGACCTCAACTTTCCTAAAATTTCGATGAAGTTTCATATTGATCAGCCCAAATCTGGGCTGGAGTGGATGCTACTATTTCTTGTCTTACCCAAAGCAAAATTAGCCATTCTGGTGCTTCTGCTTATATGTGTTTGCACGTGTCCTTTTTCTGCTTTTATCTTTATATAACACCCCTAAGTGAGCCAGAAAATGATAGGAGAGCTTAATCCCATTAATCTACTTACCCTAATATAAATTCTTACCAATTGAGTTCCTGCATGATTTATAGTACAAAGTGGGAAAATATGGGGAAGAAGGTGTTGACTCAAAAACATCTCACTTAAAATGCACCTAAGATTGTCTGAAACTTATTCATTTATCGTCTTCATTAGAAAAAAAAAATGAACTTTCAGATAATCAAGCTGATGTTGTGGATTTGAAAGAATGAGTCATACATTTTGTTGTAAAGGGAAGCTTGGATGCCAGAAGATTTGATTTGGTAGAAGTAAGGAGTCAGAGGGCTCTAAATGGAAAAAATCTGGATATGGCTCCCTAGTGGGGTACAGAAAGTGGGGGGCAGACTTGTGGCGAGAAAGAACAATCAACAGAAAAATAAAATCTGCTGAGGGCAGAGATAATTTTACTGTCTTCACAATGTTGGTCAGGCCTCCTCCTGAAAACTGGCTTCATATGGAGCCAGCACTCACTGAACAGGTGCTCTGAGCCAGGCATGATGCTAAGTGTGGGACATGCCTCATCTTATTCACTCTTCACAGTGGCTATTATCATACTATTTCGGATCAGAAAACTGAGGCTTAGGAGAGAGTAAGTGACTTGCCCAAAGTGCCACAGCAAGTACGTGGCAATGGGTGGAGGTGAAAATGGGCACAAGGATTTAACCAAAGCAGCCTGACTCTTACCTCAAGAAAGTGACCACTGTCCTACATTTCCATAATTTTCTTTAAAGAAATGAACGGACCTGGCCATCGAGGTGCTGAGAAAGAGGCGGAAAAAAAAAGCAAACAATGGCAACAACAACAATAAAAATCCAACAAATAATGAGAGAAAAATAATGCTGTACATGGAGTCAGGAAACCAATGGTTTAGTCCTGGCTCTGCCTTAATTATTTGAAAGACAAGATACAGGTTCTCTGGGCTCCAATATCTCACAGAAAATGTTTACAAACAGCATAATGGGATGTTAACAGAGATGTTCTGTTGCCCAAAAATTGATGACAAGCCGTAGAGGACAAAGAGGGGTCAAGTACCCCACATTCTAAAGAGAATCATAAATGATTTGGTCTAGATATCTACACCAGAGATTACTAAAAGGCAGGCAAACAGGCTTTGCTACCTCCAATTATCACCTGTAAAATGCTGTCAGTGTTCCACCCACATCTCCTTGGCATTTACCATTTCCACATACTCCTTCAGCTTTCTACAAAAAGAACCTACACAATTCTGCCTATGAGTTTTCTCCATCAACAGGAGCATGTTCAGCCTGTGCACAAAACAGCCTAGAAGTACAGAGAGTCATTTCTTCCAGGAGCAGCCCTTAAACAAGAATGGAAAGCAATTGTTAGAAAAATAAACTAGCTCCCTTCCCTTCAGGAAATATCTCCATGAATTTTCACCTGCTTTTATTCTCATTCTGAAATGTCACCTTATATACTTGGGAAACTCCTTAAATTAGTCATAATAGGATTAACTAACTTGTAATTACAAGTAACCCCAAATCTCAGTAACTGTATTATACTGCAGTATACAGTAACTGTATTCATACTGCCATGCAGAAATACCCTAGACTGGGTAATTTATAAAGAAAAAAAGAGGTTTAATGAACTCCCAGTTTCACATGGCTGGGGAAGCCTCACAATCATGGCAGAAGGTGAAGGAGGAGCAAAGGCATGTCTTACATGGCACCATACAAGGGAGTGTGTGTAGGGGAACTGCCCTTTATAAAACCATCAGATGTCATGAGACTTACCACTATCACGAGAACAGCATGGGAAAAACTCACCCCCATGATTCAATTACCTCCCACAGGTTCCCTCCAACAACACATGGGGATTATGGGAGATATAATTCAAGATGAGATTTGGGTGGGGGCACAGCCAAACCATATCAGTAACTTAAAAAAAATTTCAGTATCTTACCACAACAGAGATTTTCTCACTTATGCAAAGTTCAATGTGAGTTGAGTGTCTTTACTGGATGGCTCTCTTCCATACAATCATCCAAGGATCTCATCTCAAGGCTCTGCTATTTCAACACACAGCTTCCACAGACTCTGCCAAAGTGAAAAAGAGAAATGGATGAGGTACACTGGCTCTTACTTTTGCCTAGAAGCTTGTCACTTCCATTCAAAGCCCATTGGCCAAAACTAGTCACAAGGCTCCAATCTAACAGCAAAGGAGGCTGGGAACTGTTGGTGAGCACATGCATATTTTGCAAGTGCAAATCACCTCTCTCACAACCCTATTCCTCCTTCAAGCCCCAGCTCAAAGATCACCTCCTCTGTGAAGGCTTGCGTATCTTCTCTTGCCTTCTTCCAAGGAGAACAAATTGTTTCATCCTTTATGTTTCCACAGTGCTTTGATATACATCTCTGATTTAGGCTTCTCAGATCACCTTGTAGTTTTGCTCTTCTATTATTTTGTGAGCCCCGCAAAGGGGAAAAGCGTGCTTGTTTCTTTTTCTAACCCCCATCACAGTGCAGGGAAGTAGCTAGGATTTAATAAATGTTTAGTGAATGACTGAATAAATGAATGAATGATGGCTTCATAAATAGATATAATCTTGTGAATTTCCTGCCATGTCTAATCACTGGGTGTACAATCAACATCTGCAAGAAGCCATCCTTGACTCTTCTGATGTGGAAATGCTCCTTGACTACATTTCTCCTTCTGGGAATGGCAAGGAACCAAAGTCAGGGAAATAGCAGATAACAGTAAAACCCAGGATCAGGAGCCTTGAATTAGTACAGCAGGACTCAGATGCCTAACATAGGTCAGGAATAAAAACTGGACCTCTAGGCATTAACACACTCTCCAGGCTGTCTGCGCTGCTCCCTACTCCCCCACCAAATACATAGTGTGCCCAGCTCAGAGCCCCTAGGGCAGCTGGCATTTCCAAGCCTACCGTCCAAAACTTCACAAGAAGACGTGAGCTGAGCTGAGCTGATCCCCGACTGGCAAGAATAAATGAAGAAACTGGAGATTTCTCAGCTGAGGAGCCTCTGAGAAAAGGAAAAATTTAAGCTTCCTAAAATTCATCACTCTTGCCATATGCTGTGACTTTTCCATTCATACCAGCAATTGTGGGAATTTCAGCTTCTGAATATAACATTGAGAAATTAACTAAGAGTTTATAAATAAGTCCTGACTCAGAGCAAAGCCCTTGTTAATGTTCTTGAAGCCTGTGGGATCTAATGCCCCAGCCAAGGCCCTTGGAGAGTCCCCGCCGGAAAGGAGGCCCTCTTGCCCTTCTGTTACCTTGTTACTGCCCACCTTGCCCTTTCTATGATATCAGACCTGATACTCTCCGGAACTCTCAGCTTGTCCCAAAAGTCAAAACAGATCATGCCAAGACAATAGCTGGGAGAAGGATGTAGAGGATGGGAATGTAGAAGTAGAATCAAAAGTTAAAAGCAGAGGATAGTGCTTTGTGCTCTGACCAAAGTAGGGCCACCCCCAGCATGTGTGGGGCCTCTGACTATATAAGCAATTTGAGTCACCCAGAATTCCTGTGTCAGCACCGTTCTGGTAGCGTGGCCTCACCTGACCCTGCAAAAGACATACCACACTCTCTAGTATGAGTAATCATCTTGCCAGGGTGCTGTCCTAGAACCAGGCCCCCAGACAATCCCATAGGCACAAATTCTAGAGCTTCTCAGGGCATCTAGTCAACCCCATATGGGAGTTAGAGGGACAGAGCCCTAAGGGGAGCTATAGGAATCAGGCTCTGCTCTAGATGCAGCCATCCAGCCCAGATGACATAATTCTCTAGACTGGCTACATGCTGTAATTGTGAGGCCCAGTGCAAAATGAAAGGGCAGGACTTATTTTAAAATGATTTGGAATTCCAAGGCAGTGGCAGCAGAGTATTAAACTCACGGGGTTCTTCTTAGCATGGGGCTCTGTGTGACTCCTCAGGTTGCAGCTCATTAAGCCGGCCTTGACTGCTGGCCTTGGTTGGTTCCAGGCACTAGAGAAAGACTTAGAAAATTTTAAGGAAGGCACCACAAAGTGTGGGCCCCCTGAAACACAGGGACTGGGATGAGGTCAAGCTTGTCTGACTCCAGTGAAATACTGGGCCAAGATTACAGAGATAAGGTGCAATATTAAAAGTGATTTACCACTATTTGTCCCCAAATCCCCAGATGTCAAGGAACTCATGATAGAAAATGACTGAGGACTTCATAATGCACTTACCCAGTAGAGTAATACACAGCCATCAAAAGCAATGTTTACAAGAGACTTCTAATAATATAGGGTACAATTATTGCAATATAATGTCAAGGGAATTAAATATAGTCACAATTATGTAAATATGGATGCATTTGAAATAATACTAGTTTAAAATAGAGCATAATCTCAACAGTGGGTAATCCTGGGTGGAAATAATACAGGTGAGGTTTATTATCTTCTTTATATATTTCTGTTTTCAAATTTTCTCCAATGAACAAAAATGAATTTTATAAGGAAAACAAAATTTCAAAGACATTAATGAAATATAGCTACAAATTATAACTATGTATGGTACCTAAAGACATCTTCTGATGAGTCCTAGAAAAACTTTATTATGAAGTTTTATAACTGAACTATATGCTATTTAGAGTGTTCTTTCATTTCTACATGGTAAGAAATGTACATTACTTTATTTTCTAATTTTTTAACTATTTAATGTTACTTTAAATAATACTAATTTTTATAAGCCATTTTTATAGAATAATATTAAACACTAAAGGAAAAATCATATTTTGAGCACTTGGCAAGCCAGTTTACCAAATGTCAACCTATCCTCCTCTGTCCCTTGAAGGGAGTCATGTCGCTATTCTAGATATAAAAACTATCGTCATCCAGAGCAGTTGAGGACCTGGAAGACAGGTATTGAGACACACATGTAGCAGAGCAAAAATTTACATAATCTGAGGCATACTAAAATTATAATTTTCTCTGTTTTTCTATATCTGACCTTTATTTCCTCATGAGCTCCTTCACCCCATTTCCATAAAATTATTAGATGAGAGAAAAAGGGAAAGTTGTTTTTGCCAGTTGGATACTATTCAGTCCCCACTAATTTAATACAGTCCCTTTCAGATTTGCTCAGTATAAACTCAAATTTTTAATACCCTTACTTACAAAAGCTCAGTTAAGAAAAATAAGAGACATGGAGAATTTCTTGAATATAATAGGAATATTGATTACTGTAGGTCCTACAAACCTAATCTTTGGATTAAGCAGATGGAAATTAAGCTGGAGATGTTGTTCTGAAATACTGTCGAGAGTTTTTGCTGCCCTTGCCTTGCTGTTACTCCATTAACCCCTTTGAAGGCAGGCAAAAGAAACAACTCTAAATGAGATTTATTTGGTTAATGTAGGGACAGTGAGAACCAGATGTCAATTAGGAAATCCTCAAAGATACATTTCTCTTGGGTATCTACTTGAAATAATTAATTTGTTTTGTCTTATGAACACATTGACCATAGAAAGGATCTTCTCTTTGCTGTGGCTGCTAGGAAACTCAGAGACAAATGTATAGGTCAGCTTTAATAAGTACAAATTTTATGCCATGTATTTTAGTTCACTAACCCTACATTTAATTTCAACTGCCTTTTCATTCCCTTAATTATTTTAGCCTGAGCTTTCTTCACTATTTCATTTTTACCTCCCATCCTTTGTAAACCACTTCAAAATTGTTTTGAAACCATGAGTCTCCCCTTGAATATCCAGCACTGTCACAATCACAACAGAGCTCTACCTTAAAGCATAAGGTACATTCTCTTGTACATACTGCTATTGAAGGTCGTTTCATAAATGATGTCTTTCCCACTGGACTGTACTCCTAAAGAGCATAAGCTATGTCTTACTATGTGGCATCTGGCACATAATAAGCAGTTTTCAAATGTTTGCTTGACAGCATGAATGCCAGGGTGGGAGAATGCTTTAAAGATGATTGAAAAAATGTGCATTGTTGTATTTGTTGCACATGACAGTTTGCTTTAAAATATTGTGATAATCTATTATCATAAGATCGCTGTATAAAAACAGGATGAAATTTTAACATCAGATTTTTCAGTGCTACCCACAAAGTCTTGTTCTGCAAAATGATTGTCTGGCTGTAAACATGTTTGATGATCTTGATTCATTGTGAATGCAAACATGTATCTCCATGAGGCAGGTCCCGTTGAATCTGCTGGCAACTTGAAGATCTTTTCTTCAAGTCACAAAGTCTTTAAGCAAAATGCTTTAGTGTTTGAGTTAACACAAAACAAGCAAATCTTCTCTATGGGGAAGCTAGCTCAGTCTAAAAAATTATACTCAGAAACCCCTTAGTGACTGTGAAAGCCATCACCTCGGTAAGGCCTAAATCCACAGCTTCTGTGCCCCCTAAGCTTTATAATGGTTTCCAAACACTACAATAATAGTCGATGTCTTAGACTTGCATAATACTTTATAACCTCCCAAACTTTTACCAGGTATCTAATAATACAAAAATGACAGCCATTTGTAAACATTCACCATATGCCAGGCACTAGGGTGAGCACTTTACATATATTTATCAGGGAAAACATTGAAATTAATAATCACCCCTTCTCCTGCCTGCAGTGGAGAGTAGATTCCCAGGACCCCCTTTATATGCTGAGAGAAGATGATGTGTAAGGTTGCAAATGAGGAAGGTGATACAGAGCTAAATCACTCCCTGGAAAAAAAGGGGCAGACAGTCCCAGAGGACGGTATAGGAAGCTGGTGGAGCTCAAACAGCCAAGGAGACAAGAAAGAATTCAGAAAGATGGTCTGAAGTAAGAAGAGAGGTGAGAGCTGGAGAAGGACGTAGCAGCTGCCATGGGGAAATAGAAGAAATGCTTAAATGTGACAATTAAAATGTTTTGTGGTGCAATGTGCAATGTAGTCCCTTCTAAGAACTCTGCAGAAAAAACAAAACGTGTGAGGAGTCTCAATACAAAAACCCAAGTGAGGTGTGTGAACAGGATATGAATATGAAAATATGCCCAGGTTATATAGATTCACTGTTGAATTTATCTCTTTGTAAGATCCATTACTCTAGACCTGGTATCAGCAACCTATAGACAGCCTGTGTGCCAAATCTGGCCAGCCTGGTTTTGCAAACAAAGTTTTACTGGAATGCAGCCATTCCTATTCATTTTAAGTATTGGCCATGACTTATTTCGTGCTACAATGACTGAGGTGAGTAGTTGTGACCGAGTCAGTATGGCTGACAAAGCCTGTCTTACTTACTATCCGGCTCTTTACAGAAAGTTTTTCAACCTCTGCTCTCAATTTCCAAATAAGAAATATAGAAGGATCAGTGAAAGGAAAAATATTTTATCAATTAGGTTAATGGTGTTGGAGAAATTTTAGTCTGCAAACCTGATTTTAAGATAAATTCACTGTTTCTTTGGCCAAGTTTTTCTATCTGTAAAATGGTATTAATAATACACACTTCACAGAGTTATTGGGAGACTCAAATGTAAAATTATTTTTTAAACATGCTTTGCAATTCATAAACCTTAGAGAAATGTCAGGCATTGCTGATAATGGCTCAAAGTGGTTACTTTGTAAATAATAAACTCTATAGAAGCTTCAGGTTCTCTCAGAGAGAGAGAAATCCCTGGACAGGAAGAAGCTGAACAAAGGGCTTTGCCTTTCTACTGGACTTATAAGTACACTACTTTATGTCTTAAAAGTTGCTGTCAAGAGTTTAGTCTGAAATTTTCCTCTGTGGGCACTTCTCATTTTCTTGAAGTCCATCACTTATGAAGTTCAATTTACACACAGGAATTTCACCAGACTAAGGAATAAATATGAAAAGGTAATATGACTATAAAGAAAACTAGGTGTGCAAGCAATGAAAATGAAGCCATCATAGTGACTTAAGCATGAGAAGACTAATACTGTTTTAGTCTTTCAGTTAATAAAGGGTGTTCATAAAATTCTTATTTTTTTAACTTTTGGAGTTTAACTTGTAGGTGTGTGAGACAATCTGCCAATATCATTTGAAAGCAAACCCATAAATGCTTTTAAGACAAATAGAATATATCTCTGCAGAACTGCCATCCATCATGACATGAGGCTCAGATGATCAGTTTATTCTTTCAGTCTCATGAAGGCTAACTGCCTTAAGTTCTATTGTGAAATACAATTGTGTTGCATCAACAAAGTCTTTAAGATGCTCCTATGAAAGATTATAGATCAACTTAACAAGTGGGCAAGCAATTGATCCACCTTTCTCCAAATGACATTTAAGGGCTTATTTATTAGTTTTAGGATAGCTAAAATAGATAATTATACACTTTCACATAACCATCCATCTTCCCTGTTGCCCATTTGCTCCTGAAAGATACAACAGTCTCCTTGTTGATTTGTCATTGATGAAATCCATTTCAGTAAATTTCATCCAAGTAGAGGTTAAAATGTTGTGCACTACACTCTTCTGGTTGAGGGCAGAAAATTTTCATCTCATAACTGATATAGACTTCAATTTGCCAGCCATCTAGCAGTCATCATTGCAATTATAGTTGCCATGTTTTTATTATTGGGCTTGGAAAAAGAATAAATGGCACATTATAGAGTTGTCTTTACCTACTTTAATAAATTTACTTTTAAATGGTATTCAGAGGACACCTCGCATATCTTTGATCTAAGGCATAAAAGAAAGATAAAACTTGTGTAATACAAAGGGAACCCCATGGGACTAACAGACTTCTCAGCAGAAATCTTATAAGCCAGGAGAGATTGGGGGTTTATTTTCAGCATTCTTAAAGCAAAGAAATTCCAACAAAGAATTTCATATCTCACCAAACTATACTTCAAAAGTGAAGGAGAAGTAAAATTATATCTGGGTAAGTGATCAATAAGGGAATTCACTACCACTAGATCAACCATACAGGAGATCCTCAAGAGAGTTCTAAACATGGAAATGAAAGAATGATACCTGCTACCACAAAAACACACTTAAGTGCATACTTCACAGATCTTATAAAGCAACCACACAATAGAAACTACAAAGCAACCAACTAACTTCATGATAGGATTGAAACCTTACATATCAATATTAACTTTAATATAAATTCCCCCTTTAAAAATCACAGGGTGGCAAGGTGGATAAACAAAAAACATGACCCACCTGTCTGCTGTCTTCAAGAGACCCATCTCACATGTAATGAAACACACAGGCACAAAGTAAAGGGTTGAAGAAAGATCTATCACACAAACAGAACACATAAAAAAGCAGGGGTCACTATTCTTATACCACATAAAGCAGACTTTAAACCAATAACAGTAAAAAGGACAAAGGACACTACATAATGATAAAGGGTTTAATTCAACAAGAAGACTTAACTATCCTAAATATATATATACACCCAACACCAGAGCACCCAGAGTCAGAAGCACTTCTAGACCTCTGTTAGTTTGACATACACAGATCAATAAATGTGGTTCTCCACCTAAACAGAATTTAAAAAACAAAAACCATGTGATCATCTCAATAGATGAGGAAAAAGCGTTTGGTAAAATCCAACATCCCTTCGTGTTAAAAGCCCTCAGCAAACTAGGCATCAGAGGAATATACCTCAACATAATAACTGTCTATGACAAAGCCATAGCCAGTTTTATATTGAATGGGTAAAAACTGGAAGCATTTCCCTTGAGAACTTGAACAAGACAAGGATACCCACACTCACCATTCCTATTCAGTGTAGTACAGGAAGTCCTTTCCAGAGCAATAAGGCAAGAGAAAGAAATAAAAGACATCAAAATAAGAAAGGAAGTCAAATTATCTCTTTACTGGTAATATGATTCTATACATAGAGAACCCTAAAGATTCTACCAAAAGCCTCCTGGAATTGATAAAAATCAGTAGCATTTTTATACATCAATAACATTCAAACCAAGAGCCAAATCAAGAATGCAATCCCATTTACAATAGACACACACACACACACACACACACACACACACACCCCTAGGAAAACATATCCCCAAGGAAGTGAAAGATCTCTACAAGGAAAACCACAAAACACTACTAAAATAAATCAGAGATGACAGGAACAAATGAAATAGCATTCCATGCTCACAGTTTGGAAAAATCAATACTGTTAAAATGGCCATACTGCTCAATGCAATCTACAGATTCAATGCTATCCCTGTCAAGCTACCAACATCGTTTTCCACAGAACTAGAAAAAAAAAATTCTAAAATTCATATGGAACAAAAACAGAGCCCAAATAACCAAAGCAATCCTAAGCAAAAAGAAAGAAGCCAGACGCATCACATTACCCAACTTCAAACTATCCTATAATGCTACAGCAACCCAAACAGTATGATACTGGTACAAAAAGAGATGCAGACCAATGGAACAGAATGGAGAACCCAGAAATCAAGCTGCATACCTACAGTCATCTGATCATCAACAAAGCTGATGAAAATAAGCAATGGGGAAAGGGCTCCCTTTAAATGGTGCTTGGATTGCCTGCTAGCCATATGCAGAAGAATAAAACTGGACCCCCCCTACTTTTCACCATAGACAAAAATTAACTCAAGATGGATTAAAGATTTAGATGTAAGACTTCAAACTGTAATAATCATAGAAGAAAACCTAGGAAACACCATTCCGGACATTGGTCTTGGGAAAGAATGTATGATTAAGTCCTCAAAAGCAATTATAGCAAAAACAAAAATTGACAAGTGGGACCTAATTAAACTAAAGCGCTTCTGCACAACAACAAAAAAAGCTATCAACGGTGTAAACAGACAAACTACAGAATAACAGGAAATATTCACAAACAGTGCCTCAGACAAAGGTCAAATATTCAGAATCTATAAGGGACTCAAACAAATCACAAACAAAAACCAAACAACCCTATTAAAAAATGTGTGAAGGACGTGAACAGACAATTCTCAAAAGAAGACATATATGTGGCCAACAAGTATATGAAAAAATGCTCAATATCACTAATCATTAGGGAAATGCAAATCAAAACCACAATGAGATGCCATCTCACAACAGTCAGAATGGCTATTATTAAAAAATCAAAAAATAACAAATACTGGTGAGGTTGCAGAGAAAAGGGAATGCTTAAACACTGCTAGAGGGAATGTAAATTAGTCCAGCCACTGTGGAAAGCAATCTGGAGATTTCTCAAAGAACTTAAAACAGAGGAACCATTTGGCCCAGCGATCCCATTACTGGGTATATATCCAAAAGTAATCATTCTACCAAAACCACACATGCACTCATGTTCATCACAGTATTCTTCACAATAAAAAAGACATGGAATCAACCCAGATGCCCATCAATGGTAGATTTAAAAATGTGGTGCATATTGTGCAACCATAAGAAAGAATGCAATCATGTCCTTTGTAGCAACACAAATGCAACTGGATGTCATTATCTTAAGTGAATTAAGTGAATTAACACAGGAACTGTATGTATTTGCATATACTACATACATTACATAGCAAATCATACTACCCAAGACCAGGAGGTGTCTCTTGTTTTATTTTGATCTTTTATGTACTTTAATGTAATTATATAGTCATCCATAGTAGTATCATGGATTCATTTGTAACTTACTGTTTGAGCAAATACAAAGTATGTATTTGTAACTTAACTTACTTTCTGAGCTTTGTCATGTTTTTTGTATGTTCCTATATTAATGTACCACATGTTCTCATTTATAAGTGAGTGGAAGCTAAACAATAGGTACTCATGGACATAAAGATGGCAACAATAGACACTAGGGACTACTAGAAGGAATAGGGAGGAATGAGGACAAAGGTTGAAAAACTAACTATTGGGTACTATGCTCAGTACCCAGGTAGTGGATTCACTTTTACCCCAAACCTCAGCATCACGCAATATACCTAGGGAACAAACCTGCATATATACTCCTTGAATCTAAAATAAAAGTTGAAATTATAAAAGAAAAAAAAACATGCATTTTAAAAATGTACAATAATTTTATGATGAATCGATATTTATAATGACCACTGTTCCTTCATATCTCAGAATTATCTTTTCTCAGGGAAATCTTTCAAATGGAGACAGGCTGGAATCATTTTTTAAAACTCAAAATAATCTTTTAGCACAATGAATGGTAGTTCCCAAACATGGCTGCCCATCTGAATAATCTGAGAACTACTAAAGATTCAGATTTCCAAATTCACTTAACCAACCAAATCAAAATCTCTGGGGGAGTTGGATACCAGTCATTTTTATTTTTAATGAAGACCCCAGGGGCTCTTCTCAGCCAGTTTAACACAAGTCTGAGAACTGCTTTGGAAAGCACCTGGTTCAAACAACACTAAATGACACATCATTGTTCCAGAAGACTGACCTTGTACTGTTGAAGAAAGACAGCACATGCTGAACATGGACAGTTCAAGGGAAAGACAAAGCTCAAACAGTAAGTTACAAATGAATCCATGACACCACTATGGATGACTATATAATTACATTAAAGTACGTAAAAGATCAAAATAAAACAGGAGACACCTCCTGGTCTTGGGTAGTATGATTTGCTATACAAAGATGTCGGTTCTCCCCAAATGCAATTCCAATTGTTATTCTAAAATGTATATTAAGGCCAGGCACAGTGGTTCAAGCCTGCAATCCCAGCACTTTGGGAAGCCAAGGCAGGCGGATCACCTGAGGTCAGGAGTTCGAGACCAGCCTGGCCAATATGGTGAAACCCTATCTCTGCCAAAAATACAAAAATTAGCCAGGTGTGGTGGCAGGCACGTGTAATCCCAGCTCCTCAGGAGTCTGACACAGGAGAATTGCTTAATCCCAGGAGGCGGAGGTTGCAGTGATCTGAGATCGCACCACTGCATTCCAGCCTGGGCAACAGAGTGAGACTCCATCTCAAAAAAAAAATACATAAATAAAATAAAATGTATATTAAACACTGTTCATTTGAAAATTAAGAGAAAAAGTCAACTTTGAAAATTAAGAGAAAAAGTAGGGGAGGGGTGCACTGGCTCTACCAAATATTAAGATGTATAATAAAAACATAACAATTGAGAGTAATATGCTACTGGTACAATAACAGACAAAGCTCTATGGAAAAGAATACAGAATTGAGATAAAGAAATATATCTGTAAAATTCAAATTCATGGGAACAGAGAGCCTGTATAGTAAATCATATTGGGAAATTTGTCCATTCTATTCCAAAAAATAAAACTGGATTCCTTCCTGACACTATCTACAAAGTAGATATCGGGTAGATTAAAGTCCTAGATATGAAAGGTAGAAGTATAGATTTAATAATGTCAAAGAATATCTTTAGGATCTAATCATGGGGAGAAACTTCTAAAATAAAGCACAAACCATCAGGCCAAAATTAATTAATTTAATTCCAACAAAATTAAGGTTATGAATTCAAGTAAGAAAATGATGGACAAAGGTAATAGACACATGACAGGCCAGGCACGGTGGCACACGCCTGTAATCCCAGCAATTTGGGAGGCCAAGGTAGGTAGATCACCTGAGATCAGGAGTTCGAGACCAGCCTGGCCAACATGGTGAAACCTCATCTCTACTAAATACATAAATTAACCAAGTGTGGTGGCGGTAGCCTGTAATCCCAGCTACTTGGGAGGCTGAGACAGGAGAATCACTTGAACCTGGGAGGCAAAGGTTGCAGTGAGCTGAGATTGCACCACTGCACTCCAGCCTAGACAACAAGAGCAAAACTCCATCTCAAAAAGAATAAAATAAAATAGACACATGACTGTCTGAGGAAAGAGAGTTGCAATGATTTACACCGTCAAGGAACTAGTATACAGGATGTATTTTTTTAAAAAGAAGAGAAAACTCTTAAAAATCAACAGGAAAACTTCATGAACCCCAGTAAAAAAAAATGAGAAAAATATATGAATAGATAATTATTAGAAAATAAAGCATAAACACATGAAAAGAAATTAAAACTAATTAATCAATAGAGAAAGGCAAATTATAACTATGAGATATTACTTTACATCAAGAAATTGGTAAAAAATTAGAAAACAGGATAATGACAAGTGTTGGAATGTGTGGCTAAGGAATTTTCATGCAGAGTCCATACAGAAGGTACACCATTACTGGAGAGCCATGTAGCTGTGTAAGCAAATTAAATTTAGTCATAACCTATGAACCAGCATGCTAGCTCCTAGGAATGTTCCAGAGTAATTTCCACACAAGTCAATAAGAGTGCATACATGAAAATATTCATGACAGCATTGCTTATGGTGATGGGAAATTGGAAGCAATCTAGCTGTTCAACACCAGGAGAGGCAGAAGGTCAATGTGGAATATTATGCAGCAGTTACGATCAACAGGCAGATGTGTACAGAGCCACATGTAAAGATATTAAAAACACAGTGTTGAACATAAAAGGAAAAAGAGAATAAGGTTTATAACACAATACTATACATGTAAAACTTAAAATCCATGTTTTAAAACAACAATACACATTTTATAAGAACATATAGAAATAAAAGAATACACATCAATCATTTTAACATGGTTGAGGGAAATGGGGAAATGGCAATAATTAGGAAGGAAGGATGGGAAGGACCTTGCACTACAAATGAGTATAGTATCCTATGAAATGTGAAATATGAATAAATGAATTATCTGAATCTGGTGGTGAAGAAAGAGAAATATATATGTGTATAAAGATCCTAAGCAACTGAGATCCTCTGTGAGAGTCTTTGCATCTGAAATTCTTAATAAGCCAAAGCAGTTGCAAATAAAGGTAAATGTGAGTTTTAGCAAATACACATGGTGTGTAAGATCACCCAGGTCTGTAAATCCCTTCCACCTTGACCACTGCATTCATTGAGGAGGCCCAGGAATTGTCTCATATTCCTTGCCCAGTGGCCTTAGAGCTGGATCCTTATCTTTCATCCCTCTGTTTGTCTGTGAATAAATATATACATTATTCTTGTTCTTTTAATTCTGTAACCTCTTCAGAGCAGTTAAAAATTATGTTAAAAACTCATTAACTTTGACGAGATATTGATGATGCCAGCGGTTAATTACGAGCCAGCTGGTGTTATGGCAAGAATTAAAAAGTTAAACATTGGAAGTTTTTTTTGTAAAAAAAAAAAAAAAAAGCCACACTGCGTTCATACGGGGGATTGTCGAGACAGCATCATTCGCTGATGACTTTACAACACAGGTCAACAAGAGATCTGTGGTCGAACAATGAAATTGCATCCCCTTTACTCCATTACAGTACTGGCGTCTTCCAGATTCTCCCTCGCTGAGAAAATAAAAAGTAAGGGCTATAAATTCCCATGCTTCATGGTGTTAATTGATTGCAAGCTGGGGTCAGAAAGACATTTCTCCCCAAGGAGTACTCCTGCACAATTTAGAGGCACTGTGGGGGTTCTAACATGCCTAGAAAGCATTAAGCAGTGGTCATTGTCAGGTACCAAGTAGCAAAATTTAGTATGCTTTCTGTTTGTGCTCACAAGGGAAGCCTGAAAGTGTTGAGGGGTAACCACCTCCTCAAAAGTGAGAGCATTTTATAAACCTGTTACCCAATGAGGTCTTTCCTTTTGTAACCAATAAGGTCTAGTTTTTGAAAGAGAAAACAGATTTTAAGCCATAGTCATGGTTTTTTAAAAGAAGGAAAATAAACTAAAAGAAAAAGTCTACCTTGTAATGTATAAATAAAAAGAGTATAGGATGGGTCATTTAAAACAAGGATTTAGGGTGCTGATTCTGGGGTTTATCAAACCTCTCTTAAGCAGGAAAGTAGCCTGACTTTACTGAAACAATAAAAGCCTCCCGGTCTCATTTGTAATATGGGCATTGTATTTGTACGTGTGTCATCAACTTTGTAATGATTAAATGAGATGACCCACATAGGATACTTAGCACCATCTGAGGAGTGCAGGAAACACACAAGAAATATTTCTTTATTATTTATTTATTTCCCAGGTAAGCAGTAGAATGCAGGACCTGGAATCAAACTGCAGCAGTTTACTTCCTGGCTTTGCCTCCTATTCCCAATGACACTGGGTGATTTAGAGGGCCTTGTTTAGCTCAACCTCCTTATCAATAAAATGGGAGCAATAAGAGTATGTATCATATAGCATCACATTAGGATTAAATGAAATAATCCATACAAAGCATTAGCATATTTTGCACCTAGTGATCCCTCCCTAATGTTAGCTATTACTTATTGCTATTATCATTACTATTATCATTAATACTGTTGCTATATGAATAACCCTTTATCGATGCTAGTGGCAGCCAGTAAGAATCGACAAACTTTGTGGCACTTTGAAATGCCCATAGAAAATGCATGAAAATAGAGATATAAAATCACTCTCTCCAAAGACCTGAAAGGGGTCGGAGCAGAATGTGAACACTTATTTTTAGCACCTTTGGTTCCTACTCCTCTGTTTAAGAACCTATGTCTTCAGCCTTCTCCCACCCAAACCTCATCTTGTGGGAATGATGGGCAGCCTGTGAGCTGTGCTGAGTGGTTTTCCCACTAATTACCACTGCCCTCTCCTCCCCAGCCCATCTGCAGCTTGCATTTCCCCTAGTCAGGAATGGCCGGGTGTGCCGCTCCCTAGCTGAGAACCTAATGGTGGATCAGACCATTACCATCTCTCACCCATCAGTGAATGATCATTATTGTTTACTCTCTTCTCTTTTTATGAGGAGCACAGTTACCAAGATGGTTTTCTTTTCTTGTTTCCCATGAGGCTCTTTATTTTATAGACCTGCTCTCAACTTAGCACAGCTTTATTCTGTACAAGAAAACTACTCATCATTTAAGGATGTTCAACATAACAAAGTTTTTCTTTTCTCCTGCAAATCAAAATGTTCAGCCCAAGCCTTACTGATCTTGACCCCCCTCATTTCTGTAAATACAAACCTTCCAAACTCATCTCAGAACATTTGCTTTTTTCTCTACCTATTCCATATGGCTTCTCTCTCCTAATGTTATTTCATTTTGAGAAACTGAAAGGAGGCGGGTTTGTGTGGGAAATGCCATGAAAAATGAAGCTTATTATATTGTAAATGCTAATTAGTTTGGAACAATGGGGTAAATACTTGCCCAAAAAAAATGCCTTTGTTTCCTTAGAGGTCATAGAAATTACCTTATCTTATTCCCCCATTGATGGCCTTTATATGCCTGAATAATTAAATACATTGAACCACAAACAATCTGTGTCTAAACTCAGAAAAAAAAACAACCAATTACAGTTGGTTGAAAGATCATCCTAAATTCTTCCCAATTCTGTTCTCAGTATAATTTTTTTGTATTTTCTGAATTTTTTAAATTGTGAGCATGTATGACTTTTATAATCAGAAAAAAATCTTTTTAAAAACTCTTTATTAGTAAAGTTGAAAGAGGTAGACAGACAATCTCATTAAACCAATGCTCTGCTCTTCCCTGCTTTTCTGCATATATTGGGGTGTGATTGCTAATAGCAGCAGTGCCTGACTGTTTGTGTCATGGACTGGATTTCGGAAAGCTTACAATATAATCTCTCTGCCAAGAATCCAGTATCACATTTTTAGCTTACTGTTTGGGGTCTCATGTTTTCGCACTCCAACTCTTGACTCATTGTATGTGTGTACGCACACTTTGTTCCAGACTGTCTGTCAGAAGAACACTTCTTCCTAAATGAAGAAAAGTGTTTCTGGTGAATGCCAAGATTATATGAGGAATCATAGTGCAGAGTTGCTATTTCTTTGTTCCTGCTGCTTAATTGCTTTAAAGACAAAAATCAAGGGCAAGTGTGCTACTAAAAAAACCTTTTGTAGGGCACCCACCACTTGTACATTTCGAAAGATCACAAACTGCATTTTGCCAACTTTTGATCAAGGTGACAAATCTTGGCTCAGAAAAGAAATTCAGCGATGTGTCAGCCCATCAATAAGCTCTAAAGAAAAGTAATTCATTTTTAATGGAAATTGTGTTTACAAAATAGACTAGGTATATAACCAAACTCTAAGAGGAGATAACTCACCCTGGCAAATAGGCTGCATACCTAATACAGGAAAATAAAAGTGAAGCAGAACACATTGTACTTACGAAAATGAAGTACATGCAACATTTTATAGTTACTACAACAGTAATTCTACATCATACAGAAGCTTTCATGTTCAGCCTTGATTTAGATTCAAGAAGCAGAAGAAAAAAGTTGGGAAAGATGGAAAAGGAATGGAGCCATTATATTAAGTAAAATTTTATGCTTATTTTTCAAAAATCTTTAGGCCAATGCAAGCTCCTTTTAGTCCCTAGAATTCATTGGGTCTTTGCCAATTTCTAACCTCCACTGGCCTAACTACTTTTGTTCCTTAATAAATGTTATTATTCCCATTATAGATATTATTAAGATATTTTCTAATTTATTTTGTTTCTGTCCTTTAATCTGCATTTTACTATAATCCTATAAGCAAACAAGGCAGAGCCAATTGGCAAATGCAAAAAACAAGGTACCAAGGAGCTCTGCTCCCTGCCTAAAAAGACTGGAGTAATCCTTACAACTCTGGGTACTCACTACCACCATTTGCCAAATGAAGAAACAGATGAATGATGCCACCATTTGACCTAATGAACTTTAGCTTTCCCAAATGTATTCAGTTTTTACCACAAACTCAGAACAAAGGGAATAAACAGAGTCCTTGGAAAAAAACACAAACAGAAGCCAAAGCCTTATTAATCTACAATAATTTTCAAGGCTGGAATAGCGAAAAGAGACATATACGCAGGATAACCAGTGAATATAATTGAGATCACCAAAAATGTTTGAAAATATTCCAAAGATCTAAGCAACAAAAACAGAAAGGAAAACTAAGAGTCAAAGCAGGAGTTTGAGGAAGGTAGATCTGAAATAAAAACACATGGTGCTGAAAATAACACGGTTATGAGTTTATGTCCTACTGGGATCATTCATGCTCCAGCTCCTAGCTCCTAGCATATAATTGATGCTTAATCATTTTTGATGAGGAATTTAATGCATTATCTCCTCTCTCAGTGAATCTAGGTATAGCAAAATAACCAACATGAAAACAAATAATTGTTACAACATAATCTCAATAATAATAGCTACCAATTTTTGAGCACTCACCAGGCCTAAGATTCTTACATATATATATAAATTCGCTACGTATTCACAATGATCCTATAAGATAGGGCATATTAACAGTCTCACCTTACAGATAAGTAAACCGAGGCACAGAGTCACGCAGATGGCGAGCTATAAAATTGGGATGAGAATCCAACATTGGTAACTGTTAGTACCACTTAGTGTAACAACATTCTGTGCTATGATGGGAGGATGCTGTGTATTAAATCATGTCCACTGGTAGATTGAAAAAAACAAAGTCACAATTATTCATTCCCCTGTCTCCATATTCTTCCCAATTGACTTTGTATTTCCTCCCAGCAAGAGGTAGAATCTGTTTCCCCAACCAATGAATCTGGGCTGGCCTCATGACTTGCTATGGCCAATGAAATGTGATGAGAGTGACAGGTGTTTCAGTTCTAAGCCTAGGACCCAAGAGACCTTACTTCTGTTCATTTTCTTGGGACCCTGCCATTGCCATGCGGGCAAACCTGGGATAGCCTGCTGGATCATCATCACATGGAACACAACTGAGTCAGCTAATTAATCCCAGCTGAGGCCTAGAGATGTGAGAAAGTTTCTCCAAGATCAGCAAAACCTCCTAGCTGACCGGCAGCTGATGGCAGATGCATGAAAGGATGCAGGTGAGATTAGAACTGCCCAGCTGA
Source organism: Macaca thibetana thibetana (assembly GCF_024542745.1). Classification (NCBI taxonomy): domain Eukaryota; kingdom Metazoa; phylum Chordata; class Mammalia; order Primates; family Cercopithecidae; genus Macaca; species Macaca thibetana. The sequence goes on from NC_065579.1 coordinate 30,092,661, forward strand.
GTGCAGCCTAAAGGGCCAACTCATAGAAGCAGGAGCTAAATAAATAGTTATTGTTTGGAGCCACTGTTTTAAGGTGGTCTGTCACACAGAAATGACTAAGTGATACATCCACTACATCAAAATCTGCTATGATCATGCTTAACTTTTTTAAAAGGCACATTAATGATCTGAGAGGGGGAATGTGCCTTAGAATTGCCAAGATAAAAATATTTTTGGAAGGCCAATATGACAAACTATTAAGGTCTTATGGCAGGACAATCTCAAAGACATAATCCAAATAAATTGAGACAAGGGGCATAGTTCCTGTTTAGTTATGTGGTAAGCTGTTTCTAAAATTGTCCCCAGTAATCTTCAACTTCCCTTCAGAGTCTCCTACAAAGCTGCAATCAAGGTATCAGCTGGGTCTATTGCCTCATCTGAAAGTTCAACTAGGGGAGGATCAGTTTCCAAGCTCAATATAACTGCTGGCAGGACACAGTTTCTCAAGGATTATTGAACTGAGGACCTTAGTTCCTCACTGGCCATTGGCCAGAGGCTACCCTATGTCCTTGCCTTTTGGACCCCCCTGTAGGGCAGTTCACAACATGATAGTTTGCTGTTGCAGAGAAGGCATGTGAAAGGAGTCAAGAGACAGTACAAGCACGGTGAAAGTCGCAGTATTTTATTACCTAATCTTGACATTGATATTTCATCATTTTTGCCATACTCTATTCATTAGAAGCAAGTCACTGGGTCCAGCCCAGGCACAAGAGAGGAATTTACACAAAGGCTTATAAATACCAAGATTTGGAGATCACTGGGAACCAGTTTAGAAGCAGCCTACTACATAACAGAATTCTAGGAAATCATGAAGATGGGAATTTTGTAAATGGACTTATGGATCAAATCTCAAAATGCTAGGCCACAGGAACCAACTTTTGAAAGTTGAGGAAAGAAGTTTTTTAATTCAAGTCAAACAGTGATCTTATTGTCCCAAAAGTATAACAAAGGATGAAACTATAAATAAATTTTAAAATGCTTAGGAAAATTCTCAGATGCTGGTTCTATAATGGAATATTAAGGGGGGGGGGTGTAAGAACTGTGGGCAGCCAATTCCTAATGTTTTCAGAGTAACATCAAGAAAGACAACCTTAGCTCCCCACAAAACGTTCCTCAGAGGCAGGCAAGATGGACCATTGGCCTAATCCGTTGTGGCATTTCTTATATCCTTATGCATAACACTATGTGGGAATGCAATAAAAATTTAAACAAGGTACTAGAGTTCAACAAAATAGGAGGATGCGGCTTTTGAACATGGCATTCCTACATGGTCTTTAAGACATTTGATGTGCCAGTGCTCTTTTATATTAGTTCTATCCACAGAAGCTCTTCTAAATCACAGCTTCAAAAAGCATGTCTTAGTTCCTCACAGAATTAAGGAGACAAAAACAGGGTTTTGTAGAGTATTACTGTTAAAGAGAGGAGGAAAATATCTGACTCCATGTGACAGGGCTCTCTTTTATACCTACATTATGTTCAAGTGTTTAAAATGGCAAAGCCATCTACTTTGCCCTCAGGCAATGTCTAAGTAGATATTTTGGGCATACACTTGGGGTTTGGGGGGATTTGTTTTCCTCAAGTTTATAAAGGCAAAAATGAGGTATATATTCAAGTTTATGCTTTACAATACACATAGTAGGGCAAATAAATGTTCCTTGCTAATGCAATAGCACTTAATTAGAAGATAAACATCCTCAGTAAAAAGAATGAATTTAAAAGTTTCTGCATAAGCAGAGTCTACATTTTGACGTTGTAAGAGCAGTAGTTTCTGTCAATCAACCTGAATTCTCTTTAAGCCTTAAACATATAAGTCACATTGAGAGGGTTATGCATTTCACAAGTGGATTTATATATAAATACTTTTGCTGGCTCCGGTTCAACACAACAAAAGAAGTCAAACATTAGTCTGTATTTGTATTTCTTTGCTGAAGTGTTTTGACATAAACTACACACAATCCTAGCTGAAAAGCAGCAGGCAGTTTGGAACTAACTGCTCCTCACACTTGCATTCTTTGTGATATGATTTTTTCCTACTTGGAAAATTAGAAAGCTATGAGTAAAAAGTTTACTCAAACTCAAGAGACGAAATTTTAAAAGCAGCATAGCATTTTTGAAAACTGCTAGCTTCACACATAATTTACTTTCTACATCTCAGAATTCCTGTAAGTATTCAATTCCCAAATTCCAACTGCACAATTTATAGTCAGCATTTATATCTTTTGGAGACAGAACGTAATACATATTATATCTAGAAGTCACTCAGAATACCCTTTTTACCAATTCAGTTCTTCCAATGCAGAAAAAAGACATTCTTAGTTAAAACCACTAAACGCCCAGGTAACATTGCAAATAATGTTGGAGACGTCTAAGAAAAAAAGGAATATTTGAGGAAATTTTCATACTTATGTATGTCTGCATAGAGTTAGAAAAAACAATCTGTAGATGACCTGTATTAGTCAGTTATCGCTGCAACAATGCTTAATAACAAACGAACAAACCACTCTAAAACTCATGAACTTGAAGAAACAATCATTTATTTTCACATTCACCAGCAGCATGTTAGCTGCCACTTGGCTAAGTCGGGTTAGAGTCCAGGCTCCAGTCTCCAGGATAGGTTCAGATCTAATCCACGTCTCTTATGCTCCTTGGATCAGCAGTTGCCAGGGGCGTGTGGTCAGCTCAACACTTCTCAATTTGGGACCCAGGCTGAAACAGCAGCATGTTATATGAGGCAGGTTGTCCTTCCTGGGGATCTCAAAGTACAAAAAGGCAAACCTAACCATGTAAGCATGTGCAAAGTCTCTGCTTATATCATATACACTAACCTTTCTTTGGCTAAAACATGATCAAGTCCAGAATCTAGGGATGGGGAATTACCCTTTGTCACAATGAGGCCATGGCAATAAATGAGCCTTCTACACTACCATTTCTAGGTGTTATTACCAACCTTAAGTAGTCAATGGAAAAGTTCTGCTTTCTTCCAAAATGAGTATAAATTTCTTGTTGTATTTAAAAACTAAGAACCCAGAGGACATATTTTATCAAAATATTTTTATACTTCTTTACTGTAAATCAGCATACAAAGGGAAATTCTATGTTTTAAAAATGCCCATGGTTCTAAGTTTCATATCAAATATAAATTAATGAATACACAAATAAATAAATACAGATATAGACATATATTAAGTTTAGATTTACATTTAGATATATAACTCTTTTACTATTTTCTTCCTCTTCTAAATTATTTAGTTGGAAGTCAACAATGCTATAACCTATACCGCATTAAGTGCTTAAAAATAGCTTATTATTCCAAAAAGAATAAATTTTAAACAAAAAAACATGAAAATAATAAACCAAAAAATAAATGTTAAAATTCAAATTGCATTTTGCCAATACAAATAATATAGCCGATATTTTTAGACCCACCAAGACAGGGCAGCAGCTTCAACTTCCGTTAATTTGAGACAATATATGACAAACCTAAGTCAATGGCCCAACACTCGTACACTATTCCTCCAGAATCCTGGTTTGTCTAAACTCTTGTGACCTGATAAGCTAGAAATTTCTTTCGTCCAGATTGTACTCGTTTCTAAAGCAAATGTGTGAGGTTGGCACGGCAACCTCTGTTGCTTGCTTTCTCTGGAGCAAGTTATAAAAAATGTCTATCACAGTACCTGTTCTCTGATGGAGCATAAAAAGTAGTAACACAAACATTTATTTCCAGTCACTCTATAAAAAAGCCTCTCACAGTTAGTTTTGGGTGCAATCACGTGTTCCTTTGATATAAGTTGAGTAGACAGGTTTTGTCTCTTGTAGACTATATCCTCACAAAATGTTTGTTTGTGCACATTTTCCCTGTTGGTCTGTAACTTGACTGCAAATTCCTTCAGGTCAAGAATTATTCTCTTTGCATCCCTGAAAACACCTTACACCATGCCTTGTATTTAGGAAGTATTTAATGAATCTGCCCAAATGAACTGAATCATTGGATTCCACCTCATATAAATCCATTGGCTTAAAAGAGTATTTACTAGTCTCTCGGGGAAGATAATGATTGTTCTTGACAGCCGTAGGTAAATTATGAAAAATGAGGTAAATCGCCAGAATAAAAGACCAAACTATGAATCAGATATACTTGGGCTCCAACCAAAATGGCCAGGAGAAACCATATTGGCTTCACAAGAAACAAATGGAGCTGGACTTTATCTCCTGTCTTAAAAGAGAATCTTTATTTCCACAAACATGTTTTGGCTAGAATATGAAGAGAGTGTATGCCCTGGCGAAACACTGCATTCAATAAAACAGTGCTGGTTGCAAATAATTTTAGCCGTGTAGTAAATAAAAAATTGTGAAAGCTAAGAAACTTAAAAGATACTATAGAAGCTATGTAAAATACATGCTTGTAAATTTACGTATAAATTTGGTTAACTTGTTTAAGTAATGACATAGTCAAATATCCAGATAACTCCTCTGTCAGCTAAAAACTATTAAGATCTTTGTTCTGTGTTCAGAAAATAGCTTAACAAAATTCTTAAGGGAACTGAGTCTACAATGTGATTTTTGTGTAGTAATAATCCACTTAAACAGTGTTTCTAGCTTATTTTCAGAAGTTCAAAAATAATTGTTAAAAAAATGAATTTGCATGTTAAAGATGCATATCATCATATACTAATTTTGTTTTCACTTTGTTAAAATACACACAGATAAGCACTAAAAATAACCAGATAACAAAGATTGTTATCCCATTTCTTAACAGAAAATAATTACAATTTAAACTAATGTTAAGTTCTTCCTCTCCATATATATTACTTGACCTTCAGCCACTCAGAACACCCTTAAGAGTCATCCATATAAAGTTATCCATTTAAAAAGTTTCGCTTTACCCATGCCCACACCCACCAATACCCATTTACCAATTAAATAAGCATTTGCCCTTTAAACAAATCATCTCCTGTCTGACTTTTTGGAATTAAAGTCAAAGGAATAAATTTTTTAAACTCTTTATTATGAAAAAGTTTAAACATACATAAACACATTATACTAGTGTAGGGTAAGGATTTTCTAACAAGGAGATCCTATTGATTTCAGTCTTACTTGATAGAACTATAAACAGAAATGCAACCTAGCATCCTATTCTCTTTTATGTCCCTGATCCTGTTCTTCACTAGAATTCCAAGCAGCGAGGAAACAAAAGATATTCTGCCTCCTCCCTGACTGGGTCATCAAGAAAGACTGTTCAGAAGAAGTAATATCTAATCAAAGGCCTAATAATAATTAGAAATTAACCAGGTGAAGATACAGGGGAAAGTATCCAAGACAGAGAGAATGGCATAGGAGAGCTTGGTACATCTGAACAAAAAAAAAAAAAATCAAAGTTTAGAATGGTTAGAGCGTAAACTGGGCATAAGAAACAGCATGTTGAGGAGAGAATAAAGGAATAAATGAGGCTGAGAAGATAATAGGGGCCAGTTTTTGCAGCATCTTGTCTTTCAAGTGAAGGGAGTTTATATTTTATCTTGAAGGCAGTAGGGATCATATATGAAGACCATGACACGAACAATAGATTTGATTTTAGAGTAATCCTTCTCGCGATACGTGATGAATAACAATGAAGGGAGGCTGGAGAGGACAAGGAGAGAAGAGGGACATGTGAGAGGCTGCAACAGTATTGCAGGTGAGAGATGAAGGTGGCTTCTTCTAGAGTGGAGGGAGTGGAGATGGAGAGAGGTCAAAGGATTCAAGGGTTACATAAAGGGGGAAAACAACAGGATTTATTGAATGGTTGGTTCCTGGAGGAGAAAGAAATCATTATGATGCTCAGGTTCCTGCTTAGCCAACAGAGTAGATGATGGCATCATCTGCTGAGATAAAGAGCCCATTCTGGGCCTACTCACGGGGATATGTCCAGGAGCTACGCTGGAATTAGGATGAACAAAACTAGATTGGATAAACGCAGATCCTGAGAATCATCGTGGAAGTTTGATGGTCATTTGCCCAACTATTTGGGCAAATGTCATGTGTCCCCTATTTGGACATTTGCCCCTTTACCACAGGCCACCAACCTGGTGAAGGGGAAAGGAATCCAGGTTAGGAATCAAGAAACTTGGATTCTAGTCCAAGCTCTGCTTCCAAGAAGCTATGTGGCCCTGAGAAAATCCCTTTCAGTCTCTGAGCTTCATTATCTGCAGAATAATAAGATTAAAATTATCTCCAAGTTCCTTTTGGGTTTCAACATCCTATTGTTATGGTTCCAGTTAATCCATTCCCTATTTACTGAAGTTTACTCTAAAAATAATTAGCAAGACATTGAACAAGAATTACCATAGGTAGTAAAGCTCCCTTTTTTCTTTGATATTAGTAATACCTTAAAAAAATCTTTTTGATAGTAAAAAAAAAAAAATTATCCCAGGTTGTTATAATGACTGTTATTTATTATTCTACAAGATATTTGGAACTTTATTTTTCAGTTTTCCTGCTGTCTTGCACAGCTACTCACCCATTTTGAAGAATTTGTATAACTCGGTACCTGAAATATAAATACTATATCTGAATTTTCTAATCAGCTAAAAAACATCAATTAGTATTTGACTTGTCTTTAAAATTATTTTGCCAACTATTTTCTAGCCTTATTTTTAATTACAAGAGGAAAAGAAAAGCAGTTTCTAACTTCTTTCATTATTCCTTCCAGAAGAACTATCAGGTCTTCTTTCTCTACCCCTCCCTAAACCCCACCCCTCAGGAAGAAACATTTAATTCTTAGGAAGAAACTTACAAACAGAAGCCAGTCATATTTCTTGATAGTAATTTTCTTTGTTATTGTGAGTCCCTTGCAGAAGATATGTCCGAAATAGATTTGGAGACTGCTTTCTTCCACTGTTATATGGCCAATAGTAGCAATCCAAGTCAACAGGGAATGAAACAAAAGCATATTTGAACACCAGACCTGTACGTCCTATGGCTTCTAGAATATTTCCATTGGCTTGTCTCACTGCCACCTCACACATGTTGGGACAGTGCCCAATGCATGGTAATAACAACAGCTATCATTTATTGAGTCCTTAGTAGTGCCACCCACTGTACCAGGAGTTTAGCACTCATATCTCAGTTTTCACATCAGTCTGTGTGGGTTTTAATATTATTCCCATAGTACAGATGAGAAAAATTAAGACTCAGAGAGTTACTTGCCCAAAGACCATTCACAGGTAGAAAGTGGTAGAGCCTGGGGCTCAAACAGATGACATCCAGTGTCAGAGTCTGGACTTCAACAACTGGTCTGCATGGCTTCCACCTAAGCACTAAATAACTATTATAGTTGAAAAGATGACTAGATTCATATATGCTGTCATCATTTTATCCCAAATAAGCTTGTCCCGATTTCTTTGCTTTGTCAGTCTCCTTTGCAATCCTATGACTACCGATAGCTTAAAAGTGTTTCCTGCCTGTCTTATATTCATCTGACATAACTTACACGTCTGGTAATATTCTAGGAGCAGTACAATCTCTTCTCTCTAGAGTTTACATTCCAGAGTAGGAGATGGATAGTAAACAAGTAAACACATAAATCAACAAAGGACTTACAAATTGTGGAAGTGTTTTGAAGGCAATAAAACAGAATAATGGGACAGAGAGTGACTGGGGGAAGATCTATTTTCCTTTGTCCTCTTGATATTCCCCCTATCTATTCTCACTGCCAGACCCCGGTAGAGGTTTGGTTCTTGGAAACATTACCACTGTACCTTCATAACTGTTCTTGCTTCCTCTAGGTTCTTTTTTTTTTTTTTTTTTTCAGTCTATCATGCTGACCTCTTTAGAACAACATCCCTAAATTGTTACTTTCACATCTTGCATTTTGCTGTACACTGGGCTCAAATACCTCATTTTACACTCAAGTCCCTCTGTCATCTTGTCTCATCCTACAAATCCAAAACACCTTCCTTCCTTCATCCACAAGTGTCTCTGGAGCAACTCCTATGTGTTAACCATGACGCACTCCTCAACAGAAGACATCTGGTCCTTTTGGCCAAGTTTTTCGAGGGCCCCACGTACTCCATGCTCATTCCCACAAGCCTGATGCCAGAATGGCCTTTTCTGCCCTGTCCACCTCTTAAACTCCCCTTGTCATCTACAGCCCAGCTGAAGTCTCAGTTTTGCAATTAAGTTTTCTCTATGCCATTCTACACTAATGTCCTTTTTCTTTAAAATCACATTAATTTTCATAGCTTTCCATTCAAGTACATTGCTTTGCAGTGCTCCCTAATCATTGTGTGTACTGTACACGTGTATGTGACTGAAGACTGTACCTTTGTTCAGGACAATAAAGCAACTCTTACATTGCTCTCTTATTCCTGAGTGTCAATGATCACAATAGCAGCTAAAATTTATTTAGTACTTAACATCTGCAAGACACTGTGCTGAATGTTTTACACAGTGTAATTTATTACTCATACCCAACAGTAGGGTGAGTGTCACCCTTATTATCCCCATTTGGCAGATAAGGAAACTAAGGCTTGGCTAGATGAAGTGACTTGGATAGGATTACATTGTTAGCAAATAGCAACTCAGGATTTAAGTCTAGGATATGTGGTTTCAGTGTCTGCATTCTAATCTCTAAGTCACGCTGCCTGAACATGACCCTCAGCATTATTTTATACTTTCATTACCTAGCTACTTCCCAGAAAGCCTCAAGACCCTTTACAGGAAAACACACTATGCTGGGGGTGGTGTGGTGGGGAAGAGAAAAGACATATAACTCCAGAGCAGGATTCTGCCTTCTGGGGGTTGCTACTGTAAAGACTCCAGGGGGAAAAGCCATGACCACCACAACTGACAAAGAGATAGGCCTTCCACTGAGGAACTGGTAGGTAAGAAAGGAGAAGATCTTAAAGTCACTGGACAAGACAGCAGTGAGAGTCGCTTCATGGTAAAGCTCACAATACACATCAAGAACCTCAGAGAATCACTCTCAACGGTAAGGGGACCCAACGAACTCACTCAGGGTTCTCTGTGAAGGTCAGAGGACTTTTGATAACTATGCTGTAAAATAACTGGAAATAGAAGATGTACTGGACATTTATCAGGGACAAAAGGTGAGCTATTTGGCAGTTTAGATAATCCTTAATATTTTTTTCTATTTTTAAAATAGTTCTTTTATAATGTGGTGTTTAATAGTGAATTGGCTCTGTTCTCTGGAAGTCCCACATTAAAACATCTGGTATTTTGCATCTCAGTGCCGATTATTCAGTTTCATTGGTTTTCCTCTGGCCAATTTCTTATGATTCCCACTCCCGCTGCCTTCCTACAGCCTTCTTTTATATATATATAATATATATAACATAAAATAATATAATATATAATAAATAGATAGAGAGCTGTGTGGACACTGTGGAATAAGGCCACCTTTTCTAGGACTGGGTATTTTCAGATTTGTCTATGACAAGATTGATGGCTGGGAGTGTGCCCAAGGACCCTGAAGTCCCAGCCAGCAACTGCTTCACTGCTAGAACTTCTGTGGGAGATGGAAGTTTTCAGAGAACTAAATGGAGGAGGAAAATGTGCTTCATTAACTTGAACCTACCTTTAAAATTAGACGGACTGGACCAAAAGAGGGAAAATTCGGTTCAAAGTGAGGAGAGAAGGTTATGGGTAATAACAATAATCAGCTCCAAAGGTGTCTTCACTGCAGAGACAATGCATTTTTAGAGTTTTAAAATCTTGTCAGAAAATGCCACATAATAACGAAAAGTTCACACAGAAGCATCTACCATGGAACATTGATTGCTATCTTTTGATTTTGTTTGCAGTTTTTGCTTGGGGCATGGGTTTTAGGTTTTGTCTATGCCAGTTACATTTTTAAAAGTAAAATATTTGAAAAGTCTGTTAAGTTTTTTTTAAAAAAAAAACCACCATACAATTGGAGTGTGAAACACAAATACAAAGCTAAAAATCATATACAATAAAGATAACAATCAATATTCCAAAAATACAAATGACTATCAAGTTTAATGCAAATATCTCAGCAATAAAGCAAAAAGAAATTTTAACCAGTTGTACAGTTCCGAATTTAATGACATCATCTACCATGGAAAGAAAATTATTTCCATTTTGTTTTTCTTGAAAATTTCCTCATTGCCCTGCAATTTCCCACAAATACAAGCACTTTTAGAGACTTAAGGGGTTTTTCCCCTTACTTCTTCATATGTGAATGCAAATGTCATCCCCAGCATATTGCCTAGTACTCTGCAGTGTATTGAGTTCAGCATGTTGAAACTTTCTGGTTTTGATTAAAACACACACCTGAAAAATTCATGAATGTAATATATTTCCTTCAAGTCATTCCTAAATACCTCACTCCACCATTACCAACATGTGCAAAGTTATGTAATTATGTCCTGAGGAGATGAGGCTCAGCAGGGTGTAAGGTGATAGGCTTGAAGAATAAGTGTTCAAAGACAGCATCTTGCCCAAGAGCCATGTCCTAACACAGACCCTGAATCCCAAACTACACCCATTTAGCAACATGAGAATCAGCCTTCTCCAACTATATGCACTTCAATAGCATGCCTTGCCAAGGAGACAAAACCACTGTTTGTCTCTTTCTTTCATGCACTATCAAGCTTCCATGAATGATGTGCTTTTGGTCTTTCCTTAGCTGCTTTTAATAGGTTTAAAACCCTGAGGCTGCTGATATATGATTATATAAACATTTTTTCAAGATATACATTTTCTCAAGTCTAAAAAAATAGCATATATTCAGTCTGTAATTGGCTTTTATCAGGAGCCATTCACCCTCTCCCTTAAAAACAGTATAGGCTTTGTGGTTCTCACTCAAAGTCCTTAAAGAAGAAAAATATATGTATTAAAGGTACAGTAAGCTTTAGAGTCTTACATCAATTGTTCTCTGCCAAGAATCCCATTTTGAATGTTTTATTTTCTCCCCAAAGTTGTGTAAAGGAACAAAGTGTATATTATTCTTTAAATCTAAGTTTAAACAGCTTAATGAGTTGAGCCAATTGAAGTAAATCATAATTGCTAAACAGGATTAAGTTTACAACAGCCTTGTGACGGTCTGCAGAAAAACACAACACAAAAATAGCCCTAGACAACAGAAATGCATTTGTATGGAGGTGCTGTCCCAAGACTCCTTTCTCTAAAATGCCGGTATTATGAATCAATGTGTGTAAAACAGTAACCTTTGTGGGCCTATATTCTAACTGGATCCATATTATTTATGTTCCACACTTTATCATATAGCTGGCAAACATTTTCAAATAGTAAGACTCAACATGCCGTCAACAGTGATGTACAATCAGGCTGAATTACTTTCTCCTGCATTAGTAAATGAGGGCAATCCCACCCAGTCGTACTCATTTGTCCACCTTCTGTACTACACAATTTTTCTTCAGACTAATGGATTTTATGCAGCTGATCAAAAGTTGTGGGGCTTCTTCTCAATTCAATTAGCTAAATTATTTCTTGCCATTTCAAATTATAGCCTGAGTCTCCACAAGGCAGCAATTTTTAAAAATTGTAAAGTGGGATTATTTATGCTCAGATATCAGACCTATAGTAAGAATAGCCCAAACCTTGATAAGATATGGAGAAGGAAAGGACAATAAGCAGGTGAACTGGAACTATTGCCAGACTGCCTAGCCAACTTTATAAGCCCTCTGCCCACAACGATCTACTTGCACTCTACTTCCAATCTACTTGGAATTTTACTAAGGCCCTAAGATAGAGCAAACACTTTGGTGCAAGTTTCTCAACAAACCTTTGTCCAACCACTATTCTGGCCAGATGCTCAGGAAAAAAGGGGTTCTGTGGACTAATAAATTTGGGAAATGCTGCATTTTAGAAAGCTCATTAGCATAGTAAAAGCTCCTAGAAGTCCTACATAAACTTTTAATTTAGTTAACTTAGCTAAACCCCTGCTTCCCAAAATTAAGAGGACACAGAATCTCATTTTCAACATAACATCCCACAGAACCAACATTCTGCCAGGATTCACTTTGGGAAACCCAATTTTAGAGCTCCAATTTAGCTTTCTGCTTATGTTGTCTTTAATGATTCAAGGTAGATGATATGTCGTAAATAATCCACTGTGCCTTTATGGAGAGTGCCATAATCTCTAGAGCTTGGTGGATGGTTTGAGTTTTATGTAAGTTGGAATTTTTTGTGGGACTTAAGCTACCTGTTAATTTTGAGCTTGAACCTTGCATTCACTGTTACATTCCACCTTAGCGCACAGAGTGAAAGGTTTTTGGAGTGTGCCAAGTTGACCTGTTACTGTAACTTCTACAAACACTTAAATTTTGCTCAACATTGAACCTCATTTGACTAGTATTAGGGTAAGCAAAGTGAATTATTTATTACTCTACTTGACTGGTATTAAAGTCTCCACTTGACTAGTAGTAAAGTGATCGAAGTGAATTGTTTAATACTCACTCTCACTTTATTGAATCCAGTTCCACTCCTTCCACAGCAAACAAACAAAAAACTATACTTGATTAATTGTACTAAACTTCTGATTTCCCTTTCTATGGTCAAGTAACATCCTCAGAACACAACATCCCATCTAATCAAGCAATGTCATAGACGCTTAGCTCCCCAAATTCAGAAATCTGCAAAGAGTGTCTCCATCATCAATGTGAGTCAGTGAGGACCTAGCATAATAAAGTTTTAGCTCCAAAATGCTAAGTTTTGCCAGAACATATGGGGTTATAAAAGCAAATGTGTACTATGCATAATATTATGTCACATTATCGGGCACATTTTTTAAAAAGGCAACACCCACAGGTCTGAACAACTTCAGTTTTATGCAAATTCTGCAAGCACTAAGACGTGCTTACTTGTCACTTTTCTGTTGTATCAGCACAGTGCCCCAGGGAGGAATCACATCTCATTTTGCTTTGCCATTATTAGGGTCTACCTTTGTAAATACTATTCTCACTTGCTAAAGGTTTTCTGGCTCTACACAAGAGTTCTTCATTCACAATCTCTTTTGTGACTGGCAGAGAGGAGCTTCTGTGAGTACAATGATGCAACTCAATCCTCCTTGGGAATTCAATATGCTGTACCATTGATGCCCAACCCCACACGCTTTTTATAATCATAGCCATCATCTTTTTATTATGTCTTGGACTTGAGGAGGCCTGAAAGCAGATGTAACTCATGATGACCTGACTTCAATGGGAGAATGAACCAGGTGGCTAATTGTCTCTAAAACAAATATGCTGATAATTAGCAGGAGAGCACAATGCAACAGAAGCCTAACCACCAACCTTTATTTAAGTTAAGCAAATGGGTGAGCAAATGATGCAGCTGCACCACACTTTGACAAGTTAATAAGGGAGCCATACTTCATCTCCTCAGCCACACTAGCCAAAGCATGCCCTCAGGACTTGGTATCAATGATGCTAAAACTGTGAACTTGGGAAATTGTCAATGCTTACAGTGAAAACCCCTTGCCTGACAATTTGATGGAGCCAGGGTTTAAGGTGTTAGATTTTCTCACCTATGGGACAGTGGGGGTCAAATCAAAGACAATAGAAAATTGATGAGATCTCACCCATACACACTGGAAGTGCTAATAATTGCAGCTCTCTAAGAGTGCTAATTTAGTGACAAAATCATTGCAGATTTCATTTTTCTAGGGTTTAGCATTACTTGGCTTGGATTGGCTAATGTCTAGATCAGGGTTCAGCAAGCTTTTTCTGTAAAGGGCCAAACAGTAGATATCTTAGTCTTTGCAGACTTTATGATCTCTGTCACAACTACTTACCTGTGCCATTTTAGTGCAAAATACCAATAGACAAGACATAAATAAATGACTGGCTGTATTCCAATAAAACTTTATTTATGAACACTGAAATTAAGTTTCATGTAACTTTCACCTCAGAAATATTATTCATCTTTTGATTCCTTTCAACTATTTGCAAATTTAAGAATACTTCTGACATTGTGAGCCATATAAAAATAGGTTGTATTTGAACTATGAGCTATATAATTTGCTAACTACTGGCCGAGATTAATGAATTGATCTTCAGTTAAGGATTCAGAGATAACATGGGGTTATTCCTGTTTATTTGTTTCTTAGTTGCACAAGGGAATTCAGTTCATGAGAAAGAATTGAAGAGTATTCAAATTACTCGATTCAATAAATACATACTGATAATAATTTGTTGTACAAGTCACAGGTCCTAACTAAGGGCCTAGACTCTCTGAAGTAGATTATGATTTAGAGTTCCAGTAGCAAATGGATCAACCTTAGGGATCAGGCAAAGGGACTCTTCCCTGGATGATTTGTCAATAGGTATTAAAATACACATATTATGTGGCCCAAATTCTTCATTTCTGGGAATTTATCCTAACAAAATAGCTAAAATTGTGTACAAAAATTAAACAACATCAAGGATGTTTATTACCTTATTATTTACAAGGGGAAAAAACTGGAAATAAACAATAGAAATGTCAAACAGTGACACTGTTATTGTCAACGTCAAATAATAGGAACTTAAATAATTTATGGTAATATTCTATAAAATGGATTATTATGTAGCCATTAAATGTATGATGCACAAGACTATGTATTATGGGCAGAGTGTGGTGGCTCATGCCTGTAGTCCCCGCACTTTGGGAGACTGAGGCAGGCGGATCACTTGAGTTCAGGAGTTCCAGACCAGCCTAGGCAAGATGGCTAAACTGTCTCTAGAGAAAAATACAAAAAATTAGCCAGGTATCGTGATATGTGCCTAAAGTCCTAGCTACTTGGGGGGCTGAGGCAGGAGAATTGCTTGAATTCAGGAGGTTGAGGTTGCAGTGAGCCATGTTTACACCACTGCACTTCAGCCTGGGTGACAAAGTGAGACCCTGTCTCAAAAAACAAACAAACAAAACTACATATTATGGAAGGATGTTCATCTAGGGGAGCAAGCATGTAACAAAACAGTAAAGACCAAATGATCTCATTTTCATTTTTAAAACTGCAGAAAATATCTAGGAGGATAACTAAGGTGCTAGTTTTCATCACTGAGAGGTGGTTTACGACTAGTCCTTAATTTCTTCTTCTTGCGTATTATATTTTCTTGTTATTTTAAATTCATTCATTCATTCAAACCATATTTATTAAGCATTTAATGTGTTCTAAAACATGTTTTTCTAAGGTGGAAACATTATATTGTGTAATTTTTTTAAACTAAATATTTAAAAGAAGAAGTGATCCCCCAAAAGTTAATGTAAGAATGTACAAGCAATTGGGGTGAATTGCATGGATGCCCACCTCATAGAGGAGATGCTGAGGAAGACGAGGATCAGAGTGACTAAGGCAGACGCAGCTGGCAACTGGGTCTAAGATATCTAAAGCTACATGGTGAGCAACTGTTAGCCATACTGCAGGTACCTATGCCATTCTTTCTACCATCTTATAAAACCATTTCCCAACCCTATGAAGGGACCAGTGGATAAGACACTAAAATAAGGCAAAGAGCTAGCCTAATAATACAGTCCTATAATGCCCTCTTCTTCTGACAGAGAGAGTGAAAAAATGAAAGAAAGGGCGATTTGAGCAGTCGACCTATTCAATTTGGAGATTTAAAAAAAACAAAAAGCAAGTGACTTAACACAATATCCTCGTCATGGTAGAGTCTAGACTCCACTAGATTGGGATAATTTTGACATCTTTTGTCAAGCAGAAGTATTTTAAAGCACATACAACAAAGTATCAGAATAATGGTGATGGAGAAGTAGAAATGCAAACATTTTCACATTTTTCCTACAGACCTCTTTGACTTGCTGGTTTCACTGAGGTGTATATATATATATACACACACACACACACACACATACCTCAGTGTATATATATATATACACACCTCAGTATATATACATATATATATATATATTTTTTTTTTTTTTTTTTTCGAGACAGTCTCGCTGTGTCACCAGGCTGGAGTGCAGTGGTACAATCTCAGCCTCGTGGCAACCTCTGCCTAACAGGTTCCAGTGAAGTGATTCTCCTGCCTCAGCCTCCAGAGTAGCTGGGATTACAGGCATGTGCCAACACACCTGGCTAATTTTTTGTTATTAGTAGAGACAGGGTTTCACCATGTTGGCCAGGCTGGTCTCTAACTCCTGACCTCAGGTGATCCACCCCCTCAGCCTCCAAAGTGCTGGGATTACAGGCATGAGCCACTGCGCCTGGCGAGTATGTGTCTTTTCAAGTGCTAAGCCTAAATAATTGTTCTTCTGACATTCAAGATGTCAGTCATTTTCTACTGTGTCTGAGGTTATACCTTTTGGGTGGTTCAGAAAACCACGGACATAAGAAGAATTTACAGGGTTATTGGAAGATAAAGACATATACAATCCCAAAACCATCATGTATCACATATTATTTCAGCTATGAGATTTTTATAGTGAAAACTCAGATATAGAACAATTGAATAACAATTGAACCTGAATACTAGAGTGCATTGCTTTTAGTAAGTTCTCATATGAATTCAGACAGTTAGATGTGGCTTCAAACACACTGATGCCTTATTGAAAACACAGGGTGTCTATTTCATTTTCTGCATCTCTCTCTTCCCACTGACATTGAATAATTCTCTTCCAGCTGCCTAAAATAATAGTTCTGGTGTGTAGCTGGCTGACAACCCAACACACAATCAAAACCATGCTGGCCAGATATGTGTAACTGCTTCTCAGCCATTGCTGATCCATCTGTCGCTTTCCATACATTGGGTTGGAAAAAGTATTCAGTGAGCAGATAAAGGCTACCAAGCACGCATGCATGCATACGTCACATACACAGAGACACACATACTTATTTGCCCTGTGTGGGATTATGTGGGTGTACGTATTTATCTAGAATATAAGCCAATATTTTTCAACAACAGTTTTATCTCCATTTACATAACAGTTTGTTGTTGTTGCTGCTTAATTTCAAAATAAGCTATCCTTTCTCCTCCTTCTAAGGAGAAAACTGGAAATGTTGCTTTCACTACTGCCATTTTTCAAAAGACCCTCATCTGTACTCCAGAGAGAACCAGGTTGGGGCACAAATATTTGTATCAGCTATTCTGGTTCTATAAACACTCAAAGGAGCAGCAATAGTAGGAACAAAAGAGAAACCTAGAAACAGTTGTTCTAGTCTTTAATATAACACTTAATTTTTCCATTAATGTATGAAAATTCTCCAGATGCTGGTTATAAGCTTGCATTGCTATTTTTATTTTTATTTTCATCAATAATAATCTCAGCTTTTATTGGGCATTTCTTTTCCAGAGAGCTCTAAGAAGTTTATGCAAATCATTTTTTTATCTTCACACCATCTTTGAGACATAGCCAAGAAGTAGATCATTTTCTACTTGAAAAGATAAAAAGAAATTGGTAGAGATGTCAGCACAGGGAAAGATAACTGGCCTATCTCCAACCAATTCTCTCTCCAGTCAATGCCACTCTGGCAAACCATGTTTTGTTTTTTTTCTTTTTGTTTTTGTTTTTGTTTTTTCCCCGAGACAACATCCCGCAGGCTGAGTGCAGTGGCGTGATCTCAGCTCACTGCAACTTCCGCTGCCCAGGTTCAAGCAATTCTCCCTGCCTCAGCCTCCTGAGTACCTCAGATTACAGATGCCTGCCACCAAGACTGGCTAATTTTTGTATTTTTTAGTAGAGCTGGGGTTTTTGCCATGTTGGCCAGGCTGGTCTTGAACTCCTCACCTCGGGTGATCTGCCCTCCTAGGCCTCCCAAAGCACTGGGATTACAGGTGTGAGCCACCGCGCCTGGCCGATCTTTTTTAAAAGAAAGTTAGGTCATGTCTTTCTGATGCTTGCCCTGAGGGCTGCAATACCTTGCCTGATCTGCCTGCTCTGAGAGCGTATCTCCTGCCTCCTTCTTTGCTCACTATGCTCCTGTGTTATTAACTGCCCAGGGTTTGGTATCCCAGAATCATTTCCAGTGACAAAAATTCATGTAAGAGTCATTCATGTGGAAAAGTTCCAGAAAAATCAATAGGGAAATGAGGAAGTGGAACCAGGAAGGGAAGGAAACCAACTGAGGTGAAAAATCAAGCAAAGTCCCAATGAGGACATCTTCAGCTCAATTCCACAGAGGATCTCTGGGAAGGTGACCCTCACTGAGGGCAAGGGAGATGGAGAATTTATACCTCCACACCCATCAGTCATTGGGAAAGGGTTTCCTTGAGGGATATACATTCCAAAAGCTTCTAACTCTCAGGACTTGCAGGCAAAGTGAATTCTGGCATCCCGAAGGCAGCTCCCCAACAAGGCAATGCAGGTGCTGCCACTGGGAGGGAAAGATACCAGATGCTAATAAATCTGAAGGGATATGGGCAGAGCCATGACAGTGCCTGCTACACCGGACTTCTGTCCTGAAACACTCCATGGAGGCGTCTTGAGGCCTCATCAAAGTCAGTTCTCCTGTGAAACTCTCTCCCTTTGGTCCTTTGCACAGGTGCCTTCTTTTTCTTAATATGGTCTCTGATTCATTTTCACTCCCTTCACAATCCTGTAAACGGAAGGGAAGCTATCTATTTAAAGGAAGCTCTCCCTCAATCCATTCCTCCAATGGCCTGTTACATCCTTCTTGGCATTTAACACAGTCATTGTTTGCTTACTTCTTGTCCATTGCCCCAGTGGAATGTAAGCTCTATGAAAGCAGGGATAGTGTCTGCCTTGTGTCCACTGTATCCTGGGCACCCAGCCCAGCTTCTGATACCCAGGAGGCACTCAGTCAACTGGTATTTCTTTAAGAAGTGAAGAAGTAAATCATACTGTTTTACACAAAACAAGTTCATGTGCTCTGCTATGGATAGCAATTAATTTTAAGATACCTAAAAACAAACTTGGAAGAACAGAAAAAAATTTCATGGTATTAAAAGCCTAAACTCTACAGTAATATATCTATAAGCTAAGGCCAAAGTAATACAAGAAGCATGAAAAAAAAAAAAAGGAAGTTAAATACGAAACTTTCTCCACTACATTTAGTGGAAAAGTCAACAAATGGTAGAAATGAGAAAACTAAAAAAGGAATTTTTGGGGGGGAAGTTTCTATTTTAATAAACCAGATTGTTTCTAAATTGGGTATGGGAACTTCTTTCACACATAATGTTTATTTTTAAATTACTCTCCCCCCTAAAAATAAGGTGTTTACCATGTAGGCTGAGCTTACTTGAGTTGCCTGTGATAGATGGATTCAAAAACGGCCCCAATTTTTTTTCTCCTATATTCAATGGGAGTTTATTGTTCCCCCTTACTGAGAGCCATTTCTCACCTCTTAAATCTGGATAGCCTTTGCCAATAGAATGAGGTCGAAGTGATAAGGTTCCAGTTCAGATTCCAGGCCTCAAGAGAACTTCCATGCTTCTACTCTCTTTTGGAATCCTTCCATCACCATATGAACACATCCAGACTGAGCTGGAAGGAGAAGAGACCACAAGGAGCCAAGATGATATCTCCCAGCCATGACCATCCTAGACTAGCCAATCCCCCACTGACCACAGGACATGAACAAGCTCAATGAGATTGAGATTGATCAAGCCCAGCCTGTATCAGTGAATCTACCCCGCAAACACACAGACTCACAAGGAGTAATAAATGTAGTTTTAGCCACTACAGACATTTGCTGAACTACAATAGCTAACAGAAGCATTTCCCCCAGTCATTATGCTACAGAACCAAACTGGACCTGAGTCTCACAACAGCTTCGGTGGATTTCTGTTTTGTGTATTTTTATTATTATTGCAGTTGTGGTTTTCAAGTCAGCTTAATAAGTATAATTTAAAAAGCCACCCCAGAATTATTTAGTATAAGTGATTAGCATAAAAAGCAACCTCAACAGGCAAGCTCTTTCAGAACAATAGCTCTTTCAAACCTCCAATAGTCTACTGAGGCTTAAAAGCAAAGCATTTGGCAAAAAAGACAAAAAATACACATGCCAAAACAAAATAAAATAAAAAATACTGTCTAGTTCTACTCCCTATTATACCAATCAGCCATACTCATTAAGACTTACATACTTTCTTAAGTTTATAAATAATTAGTTATGATTTAATAGTAAGAATAGGATTAAATGAATCACTATTCATTTTTTTTTAAGCTACAGTGGTACGTGGGATTTTTCTCTTGCTGTTGCTTTTACCAGATCATCTGCCATTTCATTGTCCTGCGCAAAAATTAAAATCTAGGCACCTGCCAAACCAAAAGAAAAAGAGAGAAATAGGAAGGAGGGGGGAGGAGGAAAGCTTTGTTCCATGTAACTGCTCATTGGCCTATATGAAAAAGAATAGCAAATAAACAACCTGCCACAAATTGAGGTGTATATGGAAGTATAGACCTTTAAAGCATATTTCAGTTGCCACAGTTACCATTTTGCAAAATAAAATAAAGCAATAGAATTGTCAAATGAAATTTTGGCTGCATTTCTCGTGGGGGTTCAATGCATTTTTTTTTTTTTTATTGACAGTCTTTTCCTCCAAATTTGGGTGTAATAGTTTCAGTTCTAATTGTGTATTGTTCTGGGGAATGGCTCATTTTCTGATGTGTTTTTACTATATCAAAAGCTGAAATTTTTTAATCAAATCATCCTTTCTTCTTCTTTCTTTTTGTCTTCTTCCAAACATGTATGCCTATACATGTATTGTTTCTTGGTTTATTATTGAACAAAGAATAGTTTCATTGCTGCACAAAGAGTTTTGGAAATGAAAAGCTTACCTCCTTATCATATTTAGAATCTATCATTTTACTTGCTAAATGTTGGAGTTGTGGTTCCCTGTGAGTTGTTAAGGCATCCTGTAAACTTTAATTTATCCAATGTAAACCTTGAAGAATCCTGGATGAAATAACATGAATGAAATAGCAATAGACCCTTGTCTGATCTTTTATTCTCGCCTTCCGTGGTGAACATTTTTTTTTTTTTTTTGCAGTGCGTCCTAGTGCCTCTTTTCCCTTTCTCCTTTCGTAATTTCACTCTGAATTTTTGAGGCATGTGGTTTGGGTGAGATTGATCCCATTCCCAGTTGTATCCAGCCATGTATTTGCTTAAGCCTATCAGTGTATCTCATCTGCTGTGTAAATATAAAACAAAACTGATAGATGCACTATTTGAGCCCAATGTAAGTTCTCATCTGAATCATTCCCACTGGAATGATCAATTGAAAGCACCAATAAATGCTATTTTCTTCTTTCAGCCACTTTGAGTTGAGTTTTACACCATCAAGTATTATCAGAAAATTAAAATTTGAAACAGAACTACTGAAAGATAACATGGCAAACTTTGGAAATTAATGTGTTTCTCATTAAGAGTATCCAAGCAGGGTGGAATAGCAGAGAAGAAATCCAAGCATCATAGAAACAGTTTTCTTCTAAAATTACTATCAACCCTTTTGGTCCTGAATAGTGAACCAAAATGCATGAAAGTTAGATTAATATAAAGCCCACCGCCTGTCTCACCCAGATGGATAGTAAAGTCACAGACAAGGCAAGTATAGAGAAGCCAAACACCCAGATTCCCTTGAAATAATTAATGCACCAAACAATTGCCTCAGAGCCCCTCTTTGTTTTGCTACAGGAGTCTTAGTCTGTGGGAGCCAACCATGAAAATAGAAATCACTCTAGACACTCAACTGAGAAGTCAAACAGGGATAGGATGGCAACCCAGAAATTAGCAACTACATGAAGCTGGAGAATCCCCTAGGCAGGAGGTTCAAAGGGAGGAGGTATTACTGGAGCATAGGGGTGAAGGGAGAGACCAGAACCACAGTGGACCTGACCAGTGAGAGGTGGTGGCACAGGGGATGCTCAGGCCCCACTAGTAATGCTGCAGGACGTATAGAAAGGAGGGAAAATATCCTGGTTTTCCCCTTCCTTCCACACTCTAGTCTCTTGCAAGGGCCTCCTAGTAGCCAACACAGCCAAAAGCCCCAGACCAGGGAGCCTAGAAAACGCAGTCTGTAGTTATCAGCTCATCTGTGATACACGGCAGAGCAGGACAAAGGCAAGGAGTAAATCTGAGTCAAGGACCAGCACAGGATCTAATCCACACTGGGTGATGGAAGCGCACTGACCTCAGCACACACAGGTAAGGGACAAAATCATGGGATGCTCCTTGTCTCCATCCACAGTCAAATTGAAGCCAAAAGTCAAGGTATTTGTTAAACTTAGTGCCATGTGTTCAATCAGCTCCTACTTACGATTCATAACTGGAGTGTTCCACGCTTCCTGATCCCCTGCTCAGAGCCACCTTCTCTAGCAGTTTTCCCCATCTCGGTAAACAGCAACCCCATCCTAACAACTGCACAGGCCAAAAATCTTGACATTTCTCTCTCTCTGCCCCCAGACCACATCTGCCAACAAAGCCTAACAGCTCTACCTTCAAAATATATCTAGAGACTGAATATACCTCCACTTGTGGGGTTGCCATGCTGGTTCTGGTCACTATAATCTCTACCTGAATCACTGCAGTCACCTTGTAGCAGGTCTCCTTGCCTCTGCTCTCGTCTCCCCTCATCCTACTGCACAGAGGAGCTGGGGCAATCCTTGTAAAATATGTTTGTTTCTGTCATGCCTCTGCTCAAACCTCCATGGCTCCCATCTCCTTCTGTGTATTGTAAGCCCAAGGAAACCTTTAAGGAATAAGACCTCTTCGAGTCCAGCAAATTCATCTTGGATAATTACCCCCACTGTCATTAAGTCCATGAAATTAGGCTACGGTGTATGGTTTAAAAAACAGTTCTAACCATTTGTACCTGCAATGTTGTAAACTGCTATTCCATGTCCAGAGCACTGTTCCTGACACAGTAAATATTTGTTGAAAGGCGTAAATGTTGAATGGGTAGATGGATGAATGGATTGATGGACATATCAAGAATGTGAGATTAACACAGAGCTGATTAAGTGGTTTGAGCTAAACAATAGAATATTATTTTTTAGATTATTTAGATAGAACTTTGAAAGGAATCCATCCAAACCATGCTCTGAGTTATTTATAAAGTGAACTATGTTACGTAACATATTTTTGTAAATCTGCAACTTTGTGAGCTTGGATAAAAATGGTTGCAAAGAATAAGAATTAACCCACGCAATATAGATATTTCCAAACCAGAATTATTGCCCAGAGCCAAACTCCACAACTTAACAAAGCTACCTTGAACAAAGTTTATCATTGAATGTGTGAGGCAGCCAATCTCATCTTTACATGAATAAGTAAATTGAGGCTCAAATGGTTTGTTCAATCTACTTTTTAAAGAAATATTATTGCATATCCACTATAGGTTAGGCACCGGATAGGATAGGAATGATTTTAACATGAACAAGGCAGCCATAAATGCTAGGCTCATAGGATGCTAGGAGAAATCAACTTTGATCAAATAACTATAAGTAACATGCATACTACAAGTAGAGACCGACAGTGCTGTAAGAAAGGGAACAAATGAAGTCTAAGAGTTTAAGCTGGGACTTGGAGAAGATAATAGTGCAAACTCTTTTTGTGGTTCTCAAACTTCAGGATGCCTCAGAATCACCTGGAAGGTTTGTTAAAACACAGATTGCTGGGTTCAGCCCCAGAGTTTCTGATTCAGTAGGTCTGGGCTGGGACCTAAGAATTTCCATCTCTTAACAAGTTCCCAGGTTGATACTGATGCTGCAGTTTTGGGAGCTACATGTTGAGACCTACTGAGTTAGGTAAAGTTGGAGCCCAGAGGCTGGGGAAATGGTCTTCTAGGCATGGGAACAGTATGTGGGAAGCCCCTGGTATAAAACTTTGGAATCAAAATAATGCCTTATAATATTCAGGATCCCAGCAAGAAACAATGATACACTTAAGCCGTATAATTTTGAAAAGTTTAATGAAGTGACTATTCACAAAGTTTTAGGCAGAGGTAAGGGAAATGAACCAAGGAAGAGATGGTGAAACATCAAAGGCTAGCAACAAAGGAGACTTTACCCGCCCTAAAAATCAGGTGCATGGGAAGAGATCAGAAAGGAAAACCAGAGAGAGCTGGAGCCACAGGACAAAGCCGCCTCACAGGAGCAGTGACCCTTGGTAGGGAAAGGTAGATCTTTCCAACCTACAACCTGGCAGGGAGAGGGCCAAGACTGATTCATCTTCTCCCCACGACCTCCCATTTTCCAAACTCATTTCAGTGGCAATGAAAAGCCAGAGGTCAAGGAAGCTCAGCTGATGCTTCCCAGGAAGTCAGGCTCCTGAGGCCCAGAGTAGAAGGGAGAAACATGCAAAAGGGCATGGAGGGGTACGCAGAGAACACCAGCATTTGCCATGGGCTAGAAAAGGCAGGCAGGCAGGATCTTGTGCAAGCCTTTGTAACCAGTTTTCTATCGCGATGTGACAAATCACCACAAACTTAGCTGCTTAAAATAACATATATTTATCATCTCCCAATTCTGTGGGTCTGGAGTCCAGGCATGTTCAACTGGGCTCCCTGCTTCAGGGTCTCACCAGGCTGCAATTAAGAGGTGGAGTTTAACGAAGGTAGCATAAACACTGGAGTGACAGCCCACCATCTGCCATATTCTACTGGTTAGAAGCAAGTTGCAGGTCCCACACACACACAGGGGAAGGGATTAGGCAAGGACGCGGATAGCAGAAGGCGGGATCATTGGAGCTTAGAGCTTATCCACAATATTGCCTAACATTAAAAACCATATTAAGGACTTAAGATTTTATCTTAAAGCTAATAATGTGAAACCATTCAAAAAGCATACTAGATTGAGGAGCAGCAGAATTAGGTCTACACTTTAAGGCTCATGTTAGTTCTCAGACAGTGGATTATCAGAAAACACAGAGGGTCTACTTACGGACACAGAGTTACTCAGTAGCTGAGCCAGGGCTACAGCTCTTTGAGAACTACCATACTCCAGTATTATTACAAGGTCCCTTTCTGTTCCATAATGCCATATTTCTCTGCATCTACAAGATGATTAACTGTCAAATTTAATAGCGTAGCATCAACATGAAGGATAGAGAAGTAACAGAGAGACTATTTTAGTTAGCAAATATTTGGACTTGGTCTTATATAAAATCTAAAACAAATTCAGAGTTTAATTTTTTCACCTTGAAAACGTTTATGAGTATGGACTCTTTCTTTGGAAATAAAAGTTCTTTCTCCTGGATGTCATCTGGAGGGGTACTGGATCCCTCATGCAAGTGGAAGAACTCTGAGTTCACTCACCTCTCCCCTCAGCTGCTGGTCTACCTGGGCTCCCAGACCTTGAATCAAGATCTAAGCCCTCTCACATGCTACCGGTAGGAACATAATTAGGTACAAGCTTTCTGGAAAGAAACAGCAAAATATGCATCCAGAGCCTTGCAGTGGTATATGCTGGCTCACGAGAACCAATTGTTTAATTATCAGGAATATTTCAAGCCAGGCATTAAACCATTGGTAGCTTGAAATCAGCAATGGTTGGAATACTTACACTCTAGAAACTGGCAAGTGCTACAAATCAGGGTGGGTTTGTTTTTTTATTTTTATTTTTTCTGTAAGCTTTTTGTTAAACATTTACCAGCACACCAATGCTTTAAAGTGTTCAAACTCTCAACCCTAACAACTCTACTCTAAGAAATATTCAGAGAAGCAAACAAATATTTACTTATAAAAAGTTCTTTGTAGAAAATAAAGTTGGAAATAACCCAAATATCTAAGAAGTAGCAGATTAAATGAAATGCTATGTAGCCACTAAAATTATATTTTTAAATCTATTTGATGACATGGAAAATTATTCAGCATATAAGGGGAAATGAGAATATAAAACTCCATATATAGTACAAGAGAAAATTTTTGTAAGGAAATAGTATGTACATATATACAGATAGAGAATTTAATTTTTTAAAAAAACTCATATAGTATCAGTGATATCTTTGGTGGGATAAAAGGTAACTTTTATTTTCTTTTTTTATCTTTGTACATTTTCCAAATATTCTTTGACAAACATGTATTACATTTCTAATCAGTCAAAAATAAATACAATCCAAAGAAAAAAGTAAGGTCAGAAGAAACTGGAAAACATGAGCCTAAAGTCAGCCAACATTTTTTGCTTACCATGGCATTTGCTGCACCATATTGACAGCTACCAATCAGAAATGGACTATATACTTTCTGCATCCCTGTATAATAGGATGGTGACTCTGGATTGTGTTGAATCTGTGATTTTTAGTTCTCCGAACTCTTAAGGATGTAGCCAGTTTTCAGAATGTAGCATAGAACTGCACTTCTGACCTAAAACCCATAAAAACAGTGAATTAAGCACCTAATTTACCACTTACAAGTCTAGCCCCCTCTTAACATCCCTTTCCAGGCCTCTCTCTTAGGAAGGAGCCTAGCATTTTCTTGTAGAAACTGGAATGACACTCCAGCCCCAGCTCCCACTCCCCTCCATGACAGGCGTGACTTATCTGATCCGAGAGTTAGGAGAGGCTTTTTTGGAGCCAGCCTGTCCAGAGGACAAGCATTCCACTCTGCTCTCTGCCTTGGAGGACTGTCCCCGACTCCCGCATCATGGGGGGATGCCTGCGGTTGACCAGCTTAGCCAGTGATGGCAGATAAGTGCTGATTTTACTGCTGAGTAGGCAAACTCACTTGGCCACAGATATAACACATTCTCCAATCAAGTTTATTAGTAATCTAGGCAACATGATTTCCCTCTTCTCTAGCATCTATCTACTAATTCATCCCAAATTTAGGAGAATATAGAGATATTGGTTATTAGTCTCCTCTAATCTCCAACACAATACATCAGTGTTTATGTCAAGCAGAAACTGCTGAAGACAAGGGTCATGTCTTATATTCCCATTTTTGTATTCATAGCACTTAGCGTGGCCATTTGTGCCCATAAAAGTGGCCCATAGAAGATTGGGGGTGGAGGGGAGAAGAAAGCTAGTCAAAGAAAAATATTCAGAATGCAATCTCTTTACCTGTTACCTCTTATGTCCTACTGAATTCAGTGAGAGTGGCCCTTCTCTCTGGCAGATTTTGGCCCATTATTCCCATCCTTGGTTTAACGGTTGGTGCAGCATTTGTGGTTTAAACAATTTACAGTGATCGATGGGAACTAACACCAGGTGAAATGGGGTCTCATCTGAGGAAAATCCTTAGTAATGACAGACAGGGGAGAGGTATGGTCATCAGTTCTTAATTATAATCTGTCTTCTCTTGGCCATCTAGTTTCTCCTTCTCTCCCTCCTTTAACACTAATTTTAAATAAAGTGAAAATTTTAAACTGGGAAACATCTCTTCGTACTCACTATAACTTTCTGTTGCCTTGGCTGGAGCCCCCTGACTAAATCACTCCTGAAAGTCAGAACACCGTTTCTTCCTTCTCATCAATTGGTACCAATTAGACACCTTCTAGGTAGAGAAATAATTTACTTAACTGCATAAGAAAATGGCCACTTCAAGCCCTTTAAGAATTTTGGTTCTCAATTACCCAGCCTTACTTCTCCTGTGAAGTGATAATTAGAGTCTAGATGATAACTGGATTACCAAGGACATCTCTCCCGACAGTCGTTTAACACCTAATCAAGTGTTAAGGTCGTAAATTATGCATTTCTCAACAGCATTCAGACCCATTTGAAAACAATTTGAAACAGTTCAAGAGTTCCTAGATGGTCTTCAGTTTTACGGGGCTGTGAAGGGTCCTGCTTAAAGGAATTACCCGCTTAGAAGAAGTACCCGGTTAAAGGAGTTACCCACTTAAAAGACTCAAACGTGTAAGGCTCTCTAAGTTCTTTAATCTGCTGCAGATCATTATTTTTTTAACTGACAATTGAGTACCCTCCCTCCCCACCACATAAGAGAAATTGGAGTGTTTCCCACAGTGTCAATACGCCTCCCCAGGGAGCTCAGATAAAAAGATTCTAGAGAGAATTTGAAAGGGAAAAAAATGACTTAAAAAAATAAAGCTTTACAACTTTGTTTTTCTTCTGACTTGTTCAAAAGCAGATCCAAAAATTAAAAGTTCGATACTGCAATACTGAAAACCACAGACTTGTTTCTCATTTCTGGGTTTAGAGGGGAAAAACTATTCTAAGTGATTGGGGGGAGAGGAGATGTGGGGAAAGGGAAAACAGGGGAGTGCCATGTCTTGCCCTGCCCACCTTTAAACAAAACCAAGCATCCTGTAAGCAGTGGGCTCTTCCGATGGCAGAGGCCCTATTAGAACAATTCAACCCCACTCTCACCACCGTCAACCCCATGTCTTCAGTTCCACCAGAGACCTGAGTAGAAGTCCATGTCCCAAAAAGCAGCCACCACCATAGTCTCATATTTTGCAATAAAATTTTCCCCATCAATTGGTCTATCAGTCCCTCTGCCTTCCCTTCCATTCCTCACAGGCAGAAATGTGGATGTCTCTAAAAGCACTGAGCATCACACACATTTATGACAGCACGTCTCTAACTCCCCTTTAATAACAACAGACACGCTTCTTTTGGAGCCTGAGAATCTGTTCGCATGCTCAGTCTCTTCCTCTTGGAAGGAGAAATAGTATAATTGGAAGCAAAGATTACACCATGTAATTGTACCAAGATAAGGATCCATCTTTAGTCTAGCCCAACTCAATTAGAATATTTTTACTGCTTAATTTGATCTGAAGAGCCTCAGGAAAAAAAAAAAAATCTGTCTTCTTGGAGGAACAGGCAAAGTCTGACACATATGGTTTCTTCCCTCTTCCTCTCTTACTTGCATCTCAGTAACATTCCACATATTGAAAAGATAAGAACCAGAAATCCAAAGTGAGGGCAGCCCTTTTCCATCCCTTCTGCTACATGTTAAGACTTCATTCATTGGAACAAGCTGAGTTATTTGTGTGGCAAATACATTGAGTCTTTTCAAAACAAATATCTTTTATTTCAGTATACTTCTTAGAAAAAAAGAGACAGAAGAGAATTGGTGTAAGATACATAAAAGATCATTTTACCTGGGCCAATGTAAAAAGCCTCTTGGCTGATCTCCTTGTTTAGCTTTCTAAATCAAAATATCCCATCATCATCACTCTCCTGATTAAGAGCCTGTAATGGCCATCCATATCTAGAGAAAGGAAATCCAGACAACATTCAAAGACCTTCATAATTGGGTTCCTACTCACCTTTTCACCCTTACACTGTCATTTTCCCTCAAATAAACACAATGCTTCCATCATCACTTACATTCTGCAAACAGGTATGCACATTCTTGTCTCTTTGTCTTTGCTCCCACTGTTCCCTTTGTGTCTCTTTTCTCCACTCTTTGCAAAATCCTCTTCATCCCTCAAGGACTAACTCAAATGTCATCTCCTCTATAGACCTCCTCTCTGAAGCTGATATAACATCCAGCACCTGGGTTCACCTGTCACTTTTAAATTCCTCTGTTCTACTTTTATCATAGTTTATTTGTGTATGTTTCTCTCAAGGGATTACAAATTTCCTGAAAGCCATGATTACGTCTTCTAATTTATGTATACAGGTATCTCTAGCACCTTACCTGGCATAGATATGTACTATCTAGAAAGACATTATAGAAAGAAATCAGATTTTCTTTTGTATTAAATGAGATTTTAAAATGTGTCTTTTAAAAATTTATGGATGCATTTTCATTTTGTTCAGACCCAAATTTTGAACATTCATTCACATGAAAAGATGCTATGCTAAAATTCAGAGAAATGCAAGAATTGGTATTATAATCAATTTTCTTATTCCTTTAACATTTCATATGAAGTTGTGTGTACTTAGACATGTCTTCACTTGCAGTCATGTTTGACAGGGGGTCTTTTGCTCTTTGTATATCCCCAGTGTGTGTCACATAAACAAAAGTCCTCCTCTCACTGAAATATTGACAGAAATAAATCACTTTGCAAAGCAGACTCAAATGATAGTCTCCTGAATTTTGAAAGAATTTCTTTTATTGAGATGCTGAAAATGTATATGATAAATTGTGATCATTAAAGTAGAGTAGTTAACATATAAAATCATTTAACTCAAAGAAAAACAAGGTCCCAGGTGATGTACAAATTAGGTATATACAGAGCTGGGGCAACAAATACATCACTTAGGTGGTGTATTAGTCCATCTTGCACTGCTATAAAGAACTACTGGAGACTGGGTAATTTATGAAGAAAAGAGGTTTAATTGACTCACAGTTCTGCAGTACAGGAAGAATGGCTGTGGAGGCCTCATGAAACTCACAATCATGGCAGAAGCAAAGGGGAAGCAAGCATTTTCTTCGCAAGAGGAAGAGAGAGTGAAGGGGAGGTGAGGTGCTACACACGTTTAAACAACCAGATCTCAGGAGAACTCCCTCACTATCACGAGAACGCAAGGGGGAAATCCGCCCCCATGTTCCAACCACCTCCACCAGGTCCCTCCCTCAACATTAGGGATTACAATTCAATGTGAGATTTGGGTCCAAACATAGTGCCAAACTATATCAGATGGGTAATGTTTCTGTGGAGTCCTTACTCTTGGACATTCAAGTCAGGGAGGACCATCAAGGCAAAAGCTCACTCACAAATGGTTGAGGATCCCACTTCCAATCCCCCGGCCTACAAGTGAGATATAAGTGCAGTGTTCATACTTGCCCTGTCCCTGCTCACTTGGGGGCAGGCTTTGTACTCAAGCTTTTCACCTGCTCTAAATCCTGCCTTGGGACTGCTCTCTAGCCACAGCCTTTGGTCATCCCCCATGAATGGCCAGTGATCGAAGTTTATGGATGTCCCTGTGGACAGGCAAACCAAGCTGATAAAACCTCCCCCTCACCAACTTCTGCTCCACGGTTTCTACCTTCCAGGCTCACAGATTCTGAAGGATCACCAAAGTCTGTTCCTTTCTCTCTACATCCTAAAAGTTGTATTGGGTAATAACATAAAAATATCATGAAATATCATTAACAAAGTGAGGGAAGGCTCATGAATGCTGAGAGATAGGAACATGAGGCAGAAGTGGCCTCAGTCTCACAGAAGGAGGAAAAAAGACAGTCGGGCACAGTGGCTCACACCTGTAATCACAGCACTTCTGGAAGCCAAGGTGGGTGGATCACCTGAGGTCAGGAGTTCAAGACCAGCCTGGCCAACATAGTGAAACCCTCTCTCTACTAAAAATACAAAAATTAGCCAGGCAGGTGGGTGTGTGCCTATAATCCCAGCTACTCTGGAGGCTGAGGCTGGAGAATTGCTTGAACCTGGGAGGCAGAGGTTGCAGTGAGCTGAGATGGCACCACTGCACTCCAGCCTAGGTGACAGAGTGAGATTGTCTCAAAATAAAAAGAAAAAAGAAAAAGAGAACCCAGTGCTTAAGGCAAAGCAGAATATCTCACTGACCTTTGCCTGTCATCACAAGGGGATCATTGCTGTACAGCACGATCGTATTTCCCTAGACTGAAACCCCAGTGGCCACCTTGACACCCTATGGTACTGTCTGGAAGGCTTACTCTTCTTTACCTGCCTAAAAGGATGCCCCCTCACCCCCACCAGTGACCTCATAGGGTGGCAGCTTGTAGCAAGGAAAGATGGTTACAAAAAAGAAGAAGGGAGATGGGACACTTCACGGTGTCTGCCCATGGATGATGTGCTATATGTGAAGTGGTAGATAGATACCATTAAATAAGATTAAATTTCAGAGGTGAGGAAGTTATTCCCATAAGGCTCAATTATCTTTAGAGCCTTCTGATGAGTCAAAGCTAAGTGTCAGTTTAGTGCTACCAGGTCTTTAGCACCTTTCAACACTTGTAAGTTTCCCTTTTTAACAAAGAGCCAGCAGACTTCAGACTCAGAACCTCGATCAGGCTACTGGATGCAACGAGTCTTTTAATACTATTGTTTTGACATATTTAATTTTACAGTTATTTTACGTTTGTGGCAAGTGATACTTTCTATTCATTATGTTCACATGACTTTCTTTTCAGAATAAATTATTTAATATGAACCATGAATCAGTTTAAAGTGAAATAAAGTAAATAATTGTGCAGGCTTATATAATTATTATAAAAATCAGAAAGAATGACTAAAGTTTGAGAAACATCAGTATAAACCTCAAAACATAGGATAATGAGACTAGAGGACCTGGAGTAAAAATCCCATCTCTGCTCCTTTGTAATCTCTCTGAGCCTCAGTTTCTCACCTACAAAATGGAATAAATATAATATTCCACACGACATTGTGGTTGGCCCAAGGGAGCCAAATATAGAAGATGAGGCTGAGTAAATCAGTGAGTGGGCTGGCACTCATTACAATAAGAGGGCATGACCAGTGCAGACCAATTAACTTACTTGCACGCTGCAGTATTATATTCTAAATGAGTGGTCTCAAACCTTTTTGGCACCAGGGACCAGTTTCATGGAAGACAATTTTTCCATGAACTGGGGACAGGGGAATGATTTCAGGATGATTCAAGCACATTACATTTATTGTGCATTTTATTGCTATTATTATTACCTTGTAATAATAATGAAATAATTATACAACTCACCATAATGTAGAATCATTGAGAGTCCTGAGCTTGTTTTCCTGCAACTAGATGGTCCTATCTGGGGGTGATGGGACACAGTGACAGATCATCAGGCATTAGATTCTCATAAGGAGTACACAACATAGATCCCTCACATGCACAGTTCACAATAGGGTCTACACTCTTATGAGAATCTAATGCGGCTGCTGATCTGACAGGAGGTGGAGCTCAGGCAGTACTGCAAGCAATGGGGAGAGACTGTAAGTACAGATGAAGCTACACTTGCTGGCCCGCCACTCACCTCCTGCTGTGCAGCCTGGTTCCTAATAGGCCACAGACCAGTAGCGGTCCATGGCCTGGGGCCTGGGGACCCATGCTGTATACCATGCATGGTATTTGGTTGTATTTGCCTCCCCCAAGAGACTATAAGCTCCTTAATGGCAGTAACCTTGTCTTATTGATCTGTGCCTTGGAACATTGCTTCTCTGTGGTACAGATTTTATGAATATTTTTAAATTGAATTGAATTAACCAATTGAATGGATGATCTATTTGTCTTGACAATCCAACAAAGATCCTTGAAGTGGAAAATTGTCTGCTGTATCATATGTAACTATTAGGATAGTCCTTTCTCAGTAAAAACTCACTGATTGATAATATATGCATCTCTTACCTGGACGACTGTGACTGTCTTCTGGTTTAGTCTCCCTACCTCCACTGGGGTCCTCCCACAGTTCACTCTCCGCATGGCAATCAAAGTGATCTTCCTAAAACACAAGACTGACAATGTTACTCTCCTGCTAAAAACACACCTGGGGATAGAGTAAAACTTCTTAGCACAATATTCAAGGCCCTTAATTATCCATCTCCTACTTACAGCTTTAGTTTTGACCCTGAGTATACCATCTCCTCCAGCTAGACTGAAGCATTTTCAGGTGCCCAAACGAGCTGCATGGTCTCTCAACTCACGGCCATTACACCTACTGTTGCTTTCTCTGGAATGCTCTTTTCTTTCCTGTTTCTCTACCTGGTTAGGTTCCACTCATCCCTCTAGATGTCCCCTCCTACAGAAGAACTTTCTGCCCTCTTCTGCACTAGCTGTACATCCCTCACAGGTGAATGCGGGCCATGTGAGAAAAAGATAGATTTCCCTTACAACTTTCAATTCAGGCATCATATTGAATCCACCATTTGTAGTCTCTGCCTGCAATACCTCAGGTACTTGGTGGACCTCTGATCACTGACAGCCATGAGGCCTTTTGCTATTGTTAAACTGCTGCTGTTCTAAGGGTGACTGTGTGTCTTGTCGAAGTGATTCTCTCAAAGAAAAAATTATACCACTTGTATAATGCCTGATCTTGTGAAGCTTACCTCCAGATTTGATTTAAAAAAACAAACAAACAAACAAAAAAAAACCTCTGTAGCTGTTTTTATGTGAAAACAGCTTTCATGGGAGAAAATAAAAGTTGAAAACATAATTGTGTGTCTAGATCACATTCCCACAGCCTGTAAAGCTTCCGACACTATGTGAGTGGGCAGTGAATTTGTGGGAAGAAGGAAGGAAGGAAAGAAGGAAGATAGAGAAAGAGAAAATGGATAATAGGGCAGTAGAGAGAAAGAAAGGGAGCAGGAAAAATCCAGAAGAGATAAAATTTTGTCATAGTTGCCATTTATCTTCAGTAGCCCCATTGGATTTCACCCTTGCCAGCCTCTCCTTCTCCTTCTACCAAGCTCATTTGTGATGCTCTCATCTGACCACACTCGTGGCCATACCTTGGCAGCCCCATCCAGCCCATACTCCATGCAGTCTAAACACACATGAGCCTGGGCTATCTCTCCTCCTTCCCACTGGCTTTTTTTATAATCTTGGCTGGGGAGATGCAGGATGCACAATGCGCCAGCTGTCTCCTCTAACTCCATGTGTGTAATAAGGCTAAACATCTTTGAAATTTGAGATAATTGAAGGGTTTCCTTAGGAGAAAAACCCCAACCAGACAGGATGTAGCCAACAGCAGTTGAAAATGTTCAAAGTAGTTAACAATATTTTAAATTTAAGAGATTCTCCACAACAATTTGGAGTTTCAGTTTCTTCCCATAATGGAAAGAACTGGCAACATGGGGCCAGCTCTGGTTGGATTTAAATAGAGCTGCTTCCTTCAATGGCGGCACATGGCTCTCCCTCTAGTTTGCCACAGACCCCACCCCTCCTTATCATGCCCCAATATTGAAGCCAAGCATAGATTGCCATTTGTCAGATTGCTCTCATTTTATTTGTACTATATTTGCCTTATACTAGACTATGTTTATTCATTAACATTCCCTGTGAGGCCCCAGAGACCCTTGAGTGTGCACTGTGCAGACCAGACATTCTCCACACATGCAAAGCAGACGGCCACCTAGACAGGGCTCATCTCTTTAGCTTTGAACAAGTGCCTGTGCTCTATCATTTGTTGCTGATAATTCATGCCCAAAGGGAAATAGGGAAGAAGAGTTCTTTTTAAACTAACCCAGAGTCTCCAAACGTGACTTCCCGTTTGTCCTTTTTCTTGGCTACTAGCATTAGCACTTGCTATCATTATTGTTACCTGATCTCATTACCTCTCAGACTCTTTACTTCCCATTGCAGCATTTGCCCTCGAGGTAAACCTGTTGCCCGCCTAAGAGATAATAATACTCATCAGAACCTTTTGTAGTGTTTCTGGACCTTTTGGGATCGAACCACATTTTGCACACATAAAGCCCTCTATTATCACCACTATTGTTGTCATTATTATTATTTGGGATTAGGCAGCCCTCTCAGAAGTCTTGCCAACCACAGGCAGGTGCCAGCCCAGAGCCTCACCTGGCCGGGCACAGTGACTGAGGCCGGACGCACCTGGCTGTAGGAGGCTGGTTCAGCCTGCAGAGTCCTGGGCTCTTGCCAGAGAAGAAACCTGCCTTGAAACATTCACTCCTCCCCTAATGCAGGAAATAGAGAGAGGGCTGTGGGTGAGAAGGAGGCCTTTCCCAGGGAACCCAGTCTTCAGACCACGCTAGTGGATTATCATTGCTGCAGCAGTCCTCAAACCAGGCAGATCCTTAAAGAGCCAGATTCTCTGTCTCTCTCAGAAGAGAGGGATGTACAACACAGTTTGGAGTCAGAAGCTGAGTTCCCATCCCCACTGTCACTCTATAACTCTGTGAGCCTCAAACAACTGATTGACTCTTCCAGTCTCTGGTTCATCATTGGTAAAATGTGGACACATCCCAACTTCATGATAATACCATGGGATTTATATGTAAATAAATTTGAAATTATATATACAAGTATTTAGGTAAATATCAATTTATAGTGTCTGGCATATAGTAAACCCTCTATTAACTGACGAAGGAAGGGCCCCATCTCTATTCAGGCTTACTGCACCACCCAGAAGTTAACTGTTTCAGCAGCAGACCCAGAGTAAACAGACAAGATGCCTTCAGCAAGCAGAGGTGAATACAAACCTCTCTCACCAAGAGAATAATTCCCAGTCAACAGCATGCTGCCTGCCACCTGAATTCCCATTTCGTTATTCTCCATCTCTCACTGACTCGCAACCAAATGCCTCCCAAGGAAACATGAGCCTTTTCCTCTTTTTGATACACACCCTGTCCCTCTGTGATACCCATTGGTCAAGTTTGCCCCAGCAGAGGGGTGGGGATATGGAGGATCAGCACTGCTTTCTAATCCCTTCATTTTGCCCTTTTTTCTTGGAAATAAAAAAAAAAAAAAAAGCAAGCAAACAAGCAAAAATGAAGCAAAATGCAAAGCAGCTTAAAACTTTCAACATTTCAAAACATTCAAAGGGAAATGTGTTGACCCAGAGATGCCAGAGATGAGCTGGGCATGAGAAGAGCAGGGATAGAAACAAGTCTCAGGAAAACTGGAGCCAAGGAAGGAAATTCTACCAGGTCCCTCTCTCCATTTCTTACTTCTCCTTCTTTCTGCACATCTGCTTCATTTCTTCTCACTACAGAGCGTCGGGAATCACAGCTATAGCACTGCACAGCTTTGCAGTCATTAGAAAGTCAGTCATTAGAGAGACTGGCTTATACCCTTTCTGATACCAAATTTTAATATCTGAAATAAAATATTTGAGCAGCCAGTTTTGGTCAGGAGCCCATTCTTGGATCAATCAACTATGGCTGTGGCTACTGATGGTGTAGTTTGGTCAGGGACAAACCCCTAGATGAACCAATTGCTGGTTGGGATGATGAGCTCATGTCAGAAGATGGAAGCTGCTGCTGTAAGCTTGTGGTTGGGAAAGAGAAAGGAGGCCACCTATTATAGGATACATAATGGGACTAGATTATCTGTGCGTGAAACTTTCTAAGTTGCCAAACCATGAGCTTCTCAAGAATGGAAACTAAGCTAATGCATCTTTGTATTCTGGCCATGATAAGGACTCAGGAAATGTTTGTAGAATTGAATTAAAATGCATCTGACTAATTGTAAAGTTGTGTGTCCATCCTAGATCCTATGTGTCCAGAGAAAAACCAAAAGATCAGCTGCAGAAATGAAGATCCTACTTTGCCTGAGGAGAAATTTTCCAACAAACAGAATCACCTAGAAATGCAAACAGAAGCATCAGGAAGCTAAGTACCCCCTTTTAACGGAGGCCTTCAAGACTAAGTAAATGATTGTTTGTCAGGGATGTTGAGGAGGATATTTATGCATTCACCTAAATGCCCTTCTAAACATTTGATCTTATGATTCTGCAAACTTAGTCAAAGAAGAAAATTTCACCATGCCTCGACCAAGCTTCCCAGGACACCAAAGAAAAGAGAAATAGCCACAGCAATATAGCCAAGGCTTTTTCTGGCCATATCTGAACATATGCTTTGATGTGATCCTAGCCTTTCTTCTTCCTAGTGATGCTGGTCATGGAGATGAGTTAAAGGACTTCCTTACCTCCATCAGCGTACCTGCCTGTTTAACGACCAAAATGTGCCCAATTTAAAATGCCCTTGCTCTTGTTTTGTCCCAAGATATAAGACTTCATTTAATTGCATTTAGTATACAATGAATAAATTGAAACTATATGCTCTTTGGGCATTATTTCTAATCTGTTTTTCACTGAGAGCTTCCCAATAAGTTGGCATCCTTGATTTTTATTAGCATTTTCACTCTTATTTTCTCATACAAAGTTCTGCACACTTGAGAGGGGGTTTTCCTGAATCACCAGTCACTATAATGTGATGAAGGAAAATGCGATGATAGGACCAGCATCACCTCTATAACGCAAGCCCACCTGGGAAATTCTGGGCAAGTACAGGAAGGAAGGTTTCCTGGGATATCTTTTACCAGAAAACTGGGGCATTGATTCTCAGAAAACAGCTGTGGTGGTATGATAGAGCTAGGTCATATTAGCTTATGAAAGCCAATTATACAATTTTGAGGAATTTTGTGAGCCATTGTTAAACCATTGGTAGCTTGAAATTAGACTTGGAGTAGTTATATTTTGGCAAGTGCTATGAATCAGGCTCTCCAGCATACCCCCTCCCCTAACCCTTCCCCTAGTTTAACAACATACAACTGGTTAGCTACAACTAATCAACTCTAATCAACTCTAGTCACATTGGCCTCTTTGCCAAATGACAGGAATGACCCTGGCAACAATACTTAGCTAAAGCAGTCAGTGCTTCTCACAGTTCTACCAGGGAACAAAGAATCTTGTTTTTCTGGCAATATTAATAGAGTCATATTTCATTTTATTGCACTTTATAGATATTGCAGTTTTTTCAAATTGAAAATTTTTGACAACCCTATGTTGAACAAGTCTGTCAGTACCATTTTTTCCAACAGCATGAGCTTACTTCGTGTCTCTGTGTCACATTTTTGTAACTCTCACAATATTTCAAACATTTTAATTATTATGATATCTGTTATTATGACTGTAATCAGTGGCCTTTGATGTTACACTGTAATTGTTTTGGGATGCCATGAGCTGTGTCCATATAAGATGGTGAACTTAATCAATAAGTATTGTATATGTTCTGACTGCTCCACCAACAAGCCGTTCCCTTCCTTCTCTCTCCCTCTTTTCAGGCCTCCCTATTCCCTGAGACACAACATTGAAACTAACCCAGTTAATAACCCTACAATGGCCTCTAAGTGTTCAAATGAAAGGAAGAGTCGCGTATCTCTCACTTTAAATTAAAAGCTAGAAATGATTAAGCTTAGCAAGGAAGACATAATGAAAGCCAAGATAGACCAAAAGCTAGACTTCTTGTGCCAAAGAGTTAGCCAAGTTGCAAAAGCAAACTAAAAGTTCTTGAAGGAAAAAAAAAGTGCTACTCCAGTGAGTACACAAATGATAAGAAAGTGAATCAACCTTATTACTGATCTGGAAAAAGTTTTAGTGGTCTGTATAGAAGATCAAACTAGCCACAACATTCCCCAAGCCAAAGCCTAATCCAGAGCAAAGTCCTAAATAATAGAGTAGAATCTCTTAAATTTATGAAGGCAGAGAGAGGTCAGGAAGCTGCAGAAGAAAAGGCAGAAGCTAACAGAGATTGGTTCATGAAGTTTAAGGAAAGGCCATCTCCACAACAATAAAGTGCAAGGCGAAACAGCAAATGCTGATGGAGACGCTGTAGCAAGTTATCCAGAAGATCTAGCTAAAATCACTGATGAAAGTGGCTACATTAAACAACAGATTTTTCAATGTAGATAAAACAGACTTCTATTGGAAGAAGATGACATCTAGGACTTCCATAGCTAGAGAGGAGAAGTTAAGGCCTGGCTTCAAAGCTTCAAAAGACAGACTGACTCTCTTGTTAGGGGCTACTGCAGCCAGTGGCTTTAAGTTGAAGCCAATGCTGACTTATCATTCCAAAAATCCTAGGGCCCTTAAAAATTACGCTAAATCTACTCTGCCTATACTCTGTAAATGGAACAACAAAGCCTAGATGACAGCATATCTATTTGTAGCATGGTTTACTGAATATTTTAAGCTGCTATTGAAACCTATTGCTCAGAAAAAGATTCCTTTCAAAATAATACTGCTTATTAACAATGCACCTGGTCAACCAAGAGCTCTAATGGAGATGTACAAGGAGATGAATATTGTTTTCATGCCAGATAACACAATATCCATTCTGCAGCCCATAGATCAAGGAGAAACTTGACTCTCATGGCTTATCATTTAAGAAATACATTTCATAAGGCTGTACCTTCCATAAATAGTGATTCCTCTGATAGATCTGGGTAAAGTACATTGAAAACCTACTGGAAATAATTCACCATTCTAGATGCCATTAGTAATATTCATGATTCATGGAAAGATGTCAAAATATCAACATT
Source organism: Macaca thibetana thibetana (assembly GCF_024542745.1). Lineage (NCBI taxonomy): Eukaryota > Metazoa > Chordata > Mammalia > Primates > Cercopithecidae > Macaca > Macaca thibetana. Next base: position 30,132,466 of record NC_065579.1, read on the forward strand.
CATAGGGATTTGGAAGAAGTTGATTCCAACTTTCATGAATGACTTTGAGGACTCAAGACTTCAGTGGAGGAAGTACAAATGTGATAGAATTAGCAAGATAAGTAGAATCAGCAGTGGAACCTGAAGATATAACTGAATTGGTGCAATCTCATAATACTTTCACATACAAAGAATTGTGTCTATGAATAAGCAAAGAAAATAGTTTCTTGAGATGGAATCTACTCCTGGTGAAAATGCGGTGAACATTGTTGAAATGACAACAAAGTATTTAGAATATTATATAAATGTAATTGATAAAGCAGCAGCAAGTTATAAGAGGATTGACTACAATTTTGAAAGAAGTTGTACTGTGGGTAAAATGCAAACAAATAGCATCACATGCTGTAGAGAAATATTTCCTGAAAAGAGAGTCAATGAATGCAGAACACTTTATTATTGTCTTATTTTAAGAAATTGCCTCAGCCACCCCAGCTTTCAGCAACCACCACCCTGCAATCAGTCGTCATCAACATCTATGCAAGACCCTCCACCACCAAAAAAGATTACAACTTGCTGAAGGCTCAGATAATCATCAGCATTTTTTAGCAACAAAGTATTCTTAATTAAGTTATGTACATTTTTCAGACATGTTATATTGCACACTTAGACTGTAGTGTAGTGTTAACATCGCTTTTATATATACTGGGAAGCCAAAAATAAAAATGTGTGATTAGCTTTATTGTGATATTTGCTTTACTGCAGAGGTCTGGAACTGAACCTACAAGATCTCTGAGGTATGCCTGTATTAACATTTATGTTGGATCTCTTCTGCAGTTGATGTATTGATTCATTATAGTGGGCATAAATACGTAGTGTTGTGTCCTGCTGTCTTGAACATATCCCCGTATATTTTTTCTAGGACATTTATATCATATTTCTTAATGGTGCTAAATGAGAAAGAGAACGTGAGAAAAAGATGCTACCTGTTTTTGGACTGTAATTTTTCTTTTCATATAAAGTACTCTACTAATGTCTAAGGTTTCCTAGATTTGTCAAAAACAAGTTTAAAAGGAGCACAGGGTTAGTGGGAGAAACATGAGAGGCTGATACATGAAGTTGGACAAGTTATCTAAGCCTCAGTTACTCAATCTAAATGGAACTTTTAATTTTGGTTTAGGGAGTTATGTAGGAAGAGGGGAAATGTATGAAAAGTGCCATGTAGCATTCAACCAAATATTGATTGATTAGTGAAATTTGTTTTGCTGGGAAAGCCAAGTAAAAAGAACATGCCAGTAGTCTTGACTTAAAGACGTTTGGAGAATTAACCCTCTAAACCTGTGCTGACACTTCAGAGATGGGCAGTCAGGAGTTGAGTGTTGGTTCAAATATTGGTTGAATTTTACATGGCACTTTTCATACATTTTCCCCCTTCCTATTTAACTATTATGACTTTTAAAAGCCCAACTTTTGGGGTGCTTCCTCTTACATGCCACACAAATAAATACTCTTTGCCCACATTTTAGTAGTAACAATAAGAATGAAAGAGAGTTTCAAAAGTAAGATCTTCTTTGGCACAAATTTATGTAGCTTTTCCCTCCCCAGTAAAAAAATAATTCTGAGCATACTTTACAAATTCTATTCCTAAAACAATCTGTTGTTTGGGGAAAGTCTGGTTAAATGAACATGACAGTAGTCTTGGCTTAAAGATGTTTGGAGAATTAACCCTCTAAACCTGTGCTGACACTTCACAGATGGGCAGTCAGGAGTTCCTGGTAGTTCCTCATAGCTGTACAATTAGAAACCCGGAATTCAGTGGAAGTCTAAGTCAGCTCTTGACTGGAAAGAATTCTGTCCCTTTCTGAGCTACTACAAAGCCTTACAATCTGAGAGATCTTAGGGAGAGTGGAATCTTGAAGCCCCTCCGATAAATAAGCTACAGACCCAGGAGAAGTGTGTTGAAATAATATTAAATAATTTTTTATTCTTTAACTACAGCAGGGTGATAGGAGGCCTCTTGAGGACTGAGGAAATGGGGCACTGTGGTATCCCAGGATGTTACTTTAGGATTCCTTTCTAGTCACAGCATTATCAGATTTCCAAAACATGCAGAAGCCATGGGAGAGTTCTCTGGGTGGCTTTGAAAACATATCATTCAAATCTGAGGCAGCAGTTCAGTGCCTTGAGTGGTCATCCATCTCAACCCCAGCCTGTGCAAGCCTGGAGCTTGTACATGAAGTGGCAAAATAAAAAAGATAAAACAAGGTATAAGCAGACCCCTTGTTTATATAATATCACATATACAAAGAATGCATCAAAATACCTATCATGTTCAAGATAACCCATATGAGAGATCTGTCTTTGTTGGTGGAGTTGGAATTGAAATTGGGGTTGGAGTTGTGGTTGTGGTTGGAATTGGAGCTGGAGTTGGCTTTGGTGTTCATACAGGTGAAATATTTGGAATCTTTTTGGTATCTCTCAAATTGCAATCGTGTCAGATGCCAAGCCACTGATTTCTGAGAGAAATCTGGCACTAACTCCCCAGATGGATCATGAATTTCTTTAGGAGTAAAGCCTATATCCTAAAGTTTCTTTACCTCCACAGCAACTAACTCTGTGCTCTACACAAAGAAAGTGCTTGGTAAATACTTAACTGCTCTAATTTATTAACAATGCAACCAATCCTCAAAGTCCTTTCAGGTGATTTTGTGAATCGGAGAGAAAACAGAAGAGCTTCCTCATGAGCAAGAAGCTCAACGACTTCTGACTGTTTCAACTGCCTGGGCCATTTGGTTTGATGTTAGTCTATACAAGAAACACCAACTGAGCAAATCTGCATACCAGGGATTTCAAGTGAAGTTCATAATAACTAATAGTGCTGCTACCTTGAAAGTTCTCATTGTTTTTACCCTTAGGCATCAAACTCTCACTGGTTTTGCATCTAAAGAGAATGCCAAATAGACAAATTTCCAAAAGCTTGTGTGGACATTGTGTAGAGTTTTTCCTACTTATGGAATTAAAATAATAAAGACATAACTCTGAAGAAATTAGCCACAGTCCAGTCCCAATTTGCCCTATGTGTGTCTAAGTGTGAGCACTTTAATGACACGTTGGCTTAACTTCTCCCAGATAGAAATACTGAAGCGATTATTAATTTTGCCTCCTTAATGCTGACAATCACCCCAGAGCAAGGACAAACCTTAGCAAACATCACTTAAAAAAAAAAAAAGCCTCTTTATAGTACCAAGGAGCATGGGAAAATGAGAGAGGGGATCATGAAATTCTGGAAAATGAGATGCTTGATGGGTATTTCCTGGTTATAAGGTGTTGTTTATTCCATCCAGTTGAGACATATGGGGGTACCCGCAAGGTGTGCCCTGAGACTTGTTGATAATTGCAGGGTGGCTAGAGGCCAGAACCTCAACCTCAGGTAAGAGCCAAAATGATATAGCTAAGCACCTATTAATCAGGATTAACCTCCAAGGATGCCAACTCTGGAAGCTTCTTCACAAATAAGCATCTTCATGTACACTTTAAAAAGAAAACAAAACATTCATTTTCTCAGATGGAGTCATCTGGCCTGGTAGCTCCGGAAAAGATATTTTAGCCCCATCATGAAAATAAATTAGTCAACGCCCTAAAATAAGTTAGGGTAGGTCTAATGAGACTCCACAGCCCTCCCCGGGGGCCTGTTACTGAAGCCTGCTTTTCTTTTCTATGAGTTTCATGTTTCTGGGAAACCTGTGCTTGTGGCAGAATCGGAAGGTATCTCTATAGGCAAATAGAGAATTGCGGTCATTTGACACATATTTAGGCCAAGGAGACACTTTTATTTCAATTACCTGCTTATTTCCAGAAAAGAGAGGAAAAATAAATTAGACTCTACTAGATTTAGAAATAAATTTTGTGTAAACCTCAAAATGTTCTTTTGCCCAAATTCATTTTCTCCTTTCCCTATTTGCTGAGGGGCTGAAGATGGCCTGAGGCCAGGGAATACAGCAGAACCCTCCCCTGAGACAAAGCTTAAAAGAGTGCAGGAACCCTGTGGTCCCAAATATCATTAACAAGTCTGGAGGAACACACAAACCTAGAGGATGGGTCCATGTCACCAGCAAACACTTGGATATTTTCTTTGGTTTATAGCCTATATGTTTGGTCCATTAGGGTGTACTAGGTGAATGGGAGTCCAAGCAGCAGAGGGTTTTCAGAGCTCTGAAAGTCCTGAATATTTTAGGAATTTTAATTTCAGTTTTCCTGTGTTTTGGCAGCTAGGCCATTAATAAGAAAATGGATGCTTAGACAAGTTGGACCATGTGGAGGTAAAAGTTCTCCCAAAAAGAAAATGACAGACCTTCGGATGGGCAGTTACTGTGGGTCAATACTTTGGGGGAACTCTCTGAGCTTCAGGCTGCCCATATATAATGAGGAAAGCCTTAGAGTTTGTTATCATATAAAGGAAATACCATGAATTAATTTGCAAATGTGGAAATTGGATAGCTTAGGAGAATCTACTCTTGTTTTAAAGTATTTAGATGATTGCAGTTTTTGAAAAAAAAAAATTCATAGATGATCATAAGGATAAAAATCGCATAGAATATACCTGTAGCATACAGTATAAAATATCTCCTCTAATCACACGGGGAGATGTGTGTAAATACAAAAATATATAATAATTTGCTTGATCAAAGTTACTCTACCAAGATATGTTCTGGTCTAACTTACATAAAACACATTTTATGGACACCTGACTTTTATTTTAATCTTTCATCCAAAGTAAAGATGAATTTTTACTGAGCTCCATGTCTTAAAATTATAACTCCTCATTTTGATCAGACTTTGTAGTATACATAAATTAGCAAACATACACAGCATCTTGCTGTTAAAAACAAGTTGTTTTAATGAAAACATAACCTGAAAATCAAGCAGTATTTTTTGGAGGGAAAAGACATTGGTTGAAACAGCAATGTCTTATTGACATTAAAAACAGTTGACATAACTCTGCAAGGATGCTGAAATTTAACTTTTGTATGTTTTTATTATACCCAGAGTATCAAAGATAACAGAATTTATTCATAGAATGGCAGTCATTGGATTCAGTTTTCTGGTACAATTTTCTTCCCATATAAACTCATAAAAAATGTGATGGGTGAGCCATTAGGAATGCTTAAAGCAGCCCCTGATGTATGCCCGCACAGAAAGAACAGATAGATTGCAAAATGTTTATGCCTTTTACATTTTTTACAGTATTAATAAGGAAACACTGTGATTACCAATCAGAAAAGACTCCAGAGTGCTGCTTGTAAAGTGCACCATTATAAAGATTTATATCTGTATCTGGGGAGTAATATGGAGCATTGATATTTTAAGGAGCTCAGTTCAAAAATCTCTTTATTCAATGAAAGTCTGGGAGAGTGAAATATCTTTTTTCTTGTGACAGAAGTGTGTGTATCAAGGTTAGTTTATGATCCATATGGTAGGGAGAAATACATTTGGTCCCCCAAATATTCACCAAATACTTGGCAATGGATTACAAGGTAGCTATGCAACTTTTTGGCAAGACTACCTATCACAATTAGAGGTGAAATGGGTGTGGGATTATCTGTTCAATGCCAAATCCTGCTTTGGTTATCTCCTGACCTAGGCCCTGTTCTGTGTCAAGAGTGTGTAGTATGTTAGCCCCACCCAGAGGCCTCTAGTCCCACCAGTGCCAATCTGTCTTTCACTCTCTGAGAGTAAATGTTTTCAGCCATCTAGAGACAGCAAATAAATCTTTAGGAGGAAAGGCCCTATATTTTTCCAAGGTGCTTCTATCAGCATCTGATAGTTGGTATTTTGAAAGTAAATGCCTAGAGAAGACACATTTTCTAGTTTACATCTGTAACCTATATTCATTTTCCAAGTTTCCTAAGCAATACTCATGCAGAATTTTTCAATCAGTTTCGCTACCTCTGAACCCAATATGAAAGCTTAATATGGCAGTGTTAACCCACCTTCAACCAGAACCTGTCCAAAATAATCTATGCCAGTCATAATACATTCTGATGCAAGTATCAATGGTTAGAGTTTTATTTGTCTAACTCATCACTGAGTCCAAAAGTAGGGAGACCACGGCAGATGCAGCAAATCAAGGAAGGCCCTAGGATTCAGGCTTCTTCCATCTTACGGCTCCACCAGTCTTAACATGCAGCTTTCTTCTTACTGACAGTAAGATGACTACTGAATCTCCAAGCATGACATATGGTCAAGCAGGAAGAAAAGAGATAAGGAGAGAGCAAAGAGCAAGATGCCTTCTCTGCTCCAGGCATTGTCTTCCACATGGGATGGGAAGGACCACCCATAGCTGTCTGAGAAGTCAGATTTTGCTTGTATTTGTTAACTGGACATAATAACACACCAAAAAAAATCAGGATTCTGCTAGAAAGAAGAGTAGATATTAGGTAAGGAATGAGTAGCCATCAGCCACAAACTTCATTTTTTAAACCTTCGGAAGGAGATTGTTTCTGACATCTAAAGCTGTGTTGTCCATTACAGTAGCCACTAGTCATGTGTAGCTATTTCAGTTAATTAAAATTAAAATTTAGTGCCTCACTCACGTAGCCACATTCATGTGCTCAATAGCCACAAGTGGCTGGTGGCTACCACATTGGATAGTGCTGGCTCAGAGCCTTCTTTCCAAGGAAGTGGATGCCTATGTCTTCTAATTCCCACATGTTTCAGTTCAAGGCCATTTTTCTTTGCCTTTGTCTTCAATGGAAAAAAATAGCAAGTCATCATCCTTTATGTAAATGGACTTAAAGATCATTGCATCCCCAGTGTATGTACCCTTTGTCTTAGCTCAGGTTTTTCCAAAAGTTGAGGGTAAGAAAAAAACTTGAGGGCAGGTAGTTTATATGAGAGGTGCCCCATCATCACCATCATAGAAAAAAACCCACTAAATAAACAAACAAACAGGAAACAGCAGTGAAGGAATGAAGAGAGTGAGACCGAGAAAAGGAAAACTCCTCAAAGTAGGTTACTAAGGTCACTGTGGCAGGCAATAAGGGCTCAACTCCTCTAGGACCTCTGAGAAACGTGCAAAATGCCTCCCAGAATCATCTGTTCAAAGTACAGAAGGCTGGAGCATATGTGCACTAGCTCCCATATCTTGTTGGTTGAGGGTTGCCCCTGGGATGTTAACTCCCCTCCCTTTCCTCTGTCTGTATGTACTGGCTGAATGAGCTTCCACAGCCTTAAAGAACGCTATCAGGCACAGAAGTGGGTGGATGCCTGCATAGAACTTAAGGAGATGCCTGTCAGGGCGCACAGCACTATTCATCAATGCTATGGCTGATATCACGGATGGATCTAGGAGATGGGACATGGCCAACCAAGATCTCTTGCTATGCCCCTCCATTCTCTGTCAGTGACTAATTTTTAAGCTTATTTCCCTTTATAGAGGGTCTTGGTTCTACTCAATCCCAGTCGGTTGAGGAGCTCATGAGTTCACCAATAGACATGCAGCCATTTGTTAGCTATGATTACTCTTTGTACCATTCTCTTTCTTCACCATAAGTAGGATTAAGAGCTTAAATCATTAGGCAGAGTTTTTTTAAAAAAACAGCTACTGAATTATTGTCCCTTACAAAAATATATTTTATATCAATGTGTTTGGGGAATTAGCTGGGATTTTCCTGCAGAAACAACAAATGCCTCTCTCAGATCCAAACATTTGCCCTGATGCTGCTTAGGGCAGACAGCCCACACTGGGCTGTGATTTGATGGATTCCAGACATGGATCCTCTCCAGAAATGTAACCACCCATTCATGTGTCTCAGCCCAGAAGACCACCATTACGGGGCTACACACTGGTGTTGAGGCTTTGCATCCCCAGGGTGCCCTATTAATGGCAACTACTTTTGGAGAAGGTGTACACTAAGCCCATGTCTGCTGCCATTGCTTGAATGGGTTCAACATACGGCTTTATGATATAACAGGTGGGAGAGGTCCCAAAGAGCCAAGTTTATGGTGAGAAACTTGATCATGAAACACAGCAAAAGGCAGTAGACATCCCAGAGCCACCTTTGAAGGAAGGCTCCCTGCCTACACACCCCCACCTTCCCACTGCTACCGACGGACAGGAGCACTGATAGAGGACACCAAAGGCAAAGTGTCATTATTTTGCTTTGAGTCAAGAAAGGCCTTAGGTAAAGTTGGTTCATTCATTCATTAAATATTAGTTGAGCATCTACTAAGCGTCGAGCCCAGTGCTAAACTCCAGATACCCAGTGATCACGAAAACAAACATGGTCCAGACCTTGAGGGGCTTACAGTTCTAATGGGGAAGACATTCAGAACTCAAGCAAATAAAAAGTCTAACAACTGTCACAAGAGAAAAGAACACGGTCCCATAAGACCTACTTTCTGAGAAATGACACCTACACAGAGTCTGGAAAAGGGGGTTCAGGGAAGAAAAAACATTCCAAGGAAAAAAAAAAGTTTATCTAAAAAGCATATGGATCTAGGAGGAGCTCAGATGTCAGTGGTACGGTGGGCAGGATGGGTTTGAAAAGAAAGACGCTGGCTAGGAGACAAAGGACCTCACTAGACATCCATCCCTCTTATTCCACAATTCTAGAACAAAATGCCACATTCCCAGTTTTTCATTTGTACTTGGATAATTCTCATGTACCCTCTCTTCTTAATAATCATAACAATAATTAAAGTTGTATGGCTCATATCTTGTGTGACCCATGAAGGGCTTTCACACCAGCATTTATTTACTTACTATTATTAACTACCAAAATGATGTTATTTGAGGGCAATGCTAGGAACTTTGGGTTGATATCTCCATTAATTCTCAACACAACACTTCATAGCAAGAAGCATTACACCTCATTTTACATACAAGGAAAACAAAGCTTAAATAGGTTACGGGTTGACCCCAAGGTTGCACAGCTAATCACCCAGGTATATCTGATTCTGAAATCCATGCTGTAGACCAGGAATTGGCAAACTACATCCATGGGCCAAATACTGCCCACCACCTTGTTCTGTAAATAAAGTTTTTGGGAACACAACCATGCCCGTTCTTTTATGTGTTATCTATGGCTGCTTTCCCATTACTATGCCAGAATTGAGTACTGAAGTCATAGCAGAGGCCTTATGGCCCACAAAACCTAAATATTTGCTATCTGGACCTTTATAAAACAAATTTGCTAACCCCTGCTCTAGACAGGACAGGGGCTTTTATGCAAAGATTCTTGGAATCTCCTAGAGATAAATCCCTTGAAACTACAAGTGTCTGTTTACCTGTGCATATTTTTTCTGAGAAAAAGGTTTATGGCTTTCATCATGAAAGAAAACTTATGGCTTAAAAAAAACAATAAGAGCGCAATTGAACCAGAAAATGTTTTAGAACAGTCGTCTTCATAGTGTGTGTGGTTCCCATATCAGTGGCAGAGGCATCACTGGAACTTGTTAGACACACAAATTGTTACTAAATAAGAAATCCTAGGGCTGGGGCCCAGCAATCTGCTTTTTAACAAACCCCACAGTTGGTTCTGAAACTCACTCAAACTGAGAACCTCTAGACCAGGGGTGTCTAGTCTTTTGGCTTCCCTGGGCCACATCGGAAGAAGAAGAATCGTCTTGGGCCACACATAAAATACACTAACACTAGCTGATGAGCTTAAAAAACAAGTCACCAAAAAAAAATCTGGCAATGTTTTAAGAAATTTTACAAATTTGTGTTGGGCCACATTCAAAGCCGTCCTGGGCCACATGTGTTACCTGGGTCGCAGGGTGGACAAGGTTGCTCTAGACTAACCTTAAAAAGTCAAAACTCGAAAAACCAAAGTCAAAATGTTGAATGCCAACACATCAGAAGTCTTTGTCTTAACCATGATTTATTTCATTTTATGAAGAGAAAGAAGACACAGAAAAAAAAAATGGCTTATTTAAACAGATACTTGAAGTTGCCATCTTCTCCATTGCCTAAAAACTGTGGCTTTTAAACCTAAACATCTAAGTTCATCAGAGATTTGAAATTCAAGGGCATTTCACATTTGGCTTTCTTGCCTTTCAACATTGGGCTCTCATTTAAGCTGTTCAGACTGATTGTTAATGGCCAACTAGGGTAAACCCCTCTGCAGACGCCACACTGTGGAAAACATACTAGCGACCACCATCTGGCCCATTCCTTTTTAGTGACACAAGTGACAAAATGGTCAAACATAAAAATTCACTGCCTCAAAACTAGAATTTTCCTCCAACAAACTAGCTATCATGCGTCTGCCTATCCCTGACACTGTCTACAAACCCATTTTTGGTCCAGACCTGGATGGCTCCCCTCACAGCCCCTCAAACCATTCCTCGTGCTTTTCTCTTAACCATTTGTTCATGTCAGAGCCATTTCTTTCTGGCTCCGAAATAATTATTGTTACTTTACAGACAAAAGAGAGATTGCTGTTGTGGTGATGGTGGTTTTTAAGATTATAGTTTTAAATGAAAACATGATTATCTGGGAGATTCTCCACAGTTTCCATTTCTATTGCTTTCTCTTAATTCTTAGGACTGACTGTTAGGAGTGGCTTTTTCCTCCATGCACTGAGGCCATTTGGGGAAAGCCTTGCCCTTGGTTTGAATGAACTCATCCAGAGAGATGTGTACCTGCAGATGAATGCAAAGTTAAGCAGCTGCCCAGTTCAACCATAACTTCAGAGCATTGTCTTCCAGCTTGGAGCCCCATGCAGGGTTTTTCATTGTCTATACCACTCCTGCAGCGATTCCAGAAGTTTCACATAAACCTATCCTACACCTGCATAATTTAATAATTATTATATCAATATTTAATTACCATCCACCTGCATAATTTAAATCAATTTTTTTTTGCTTGTTTTCTCCATTTGGAGCTTAGGATGTATAAAGCAGGTGTGCTGATGTTGAATGTGGCATTTTCTGGAAGATTCCCTCTATAGCATTAATAAGACTCACCGCCTGGAAGCAGAAAGGAAGCATCGTGTTTGTGTAATTAGTGCAGGTAACCGTGGTCTGGTAAGGACACTTTTGGTGGTTAAGGGGGATTTGGTTTTTACTGGCCCACAACCAGCTGAAGAAAGTAGATTGCTCTAAATAATTACTTCATTCTTCAATAGTTTCCTATATTTTATGTTTACTCACTCTTTCAGTGTTGTTTTCTCCTTTTCTTCAGAAATCCACTAAAATCCGTATTCTGAAGAAACTCCACTGCAACCAAATTCTTACCTAAATGGAGGAGGAATAATAATAGGAAACAATAATACCAAATAGTGCCAGGCACTGTTCCAAGTGCTTTACATTGATTAACTCATGTGATCTTCAAAACAACCCTGTGAGAATTTGAGTATCACCCCCATTTTACAGACTAGGAAACTCAGTTTAGAGAGGTTAGGTAACTTGCCCAAAGTTATACAACTAGTAAATAGTGGAGGTGGGATTTGAACCTGAGCAGTCTTGGTCCAATTGTCATGTTCTCAATCACTAGGCTTTCTACCTCCAAAAAAGACTCCTCTGCCTTCTTTTACAAATCTATTCTTTGCCTGTAAGCAGTATCTTCCTCCTGAACATGAGACTGAGCTCTCCACTGGGGTTCCATGAACCACCTGCAACAGGAACTGATTAAACATGTTATTTTTTGATCCACTCTCCAGGACCAAAAATCTGCTACTGAATCAGAACGTTCATGGAGGGGCCCAAGGAATCTGCATGATTACAAGCTTCAAGGCAATCTGGTGCCCACAAAATCCATACTGCTCAACCTAGAACCACTGAGCAAAATTAAAAACTTTCTGAGTTTTGCCACTCACTACCTGGCCCCATATCACTTCTATGTATCTTCAATGTCTACAGAGTCGTCTTCTGTTAGAAACATTTCTTCTGGACAAGCTTAAAACCACAAGCTGGAAGCCCCAGTTGTGGTAAAACTTGAAGTGTACCCCAAAATGCTCCACCCCCACAGATGAAGCCACAGCGCTTAGAATGTTGTGAGATTCTCAGAGGCTTTGCCCATCTGAGGAGTGTTCCTGGGAGGAGCCTTGGACCATTATTAGCTAATATCAGCACATTATTCCGAATACAGGCTTTAGAAGTGGAAGAGAAGCAAGAACACCAGGAGAAGGCAGGCAGGAGCCAGAGAGAGAGAGAGAGGTCGGGGAAGACAAAAGTGCACATGGCCCACCCCATCCATGATTAGCCAGGATCCCCGTGTTTCTCATCTACAGCAGGAGCTATATTTCTGCGAGTCACCAACTTCAGGGAAGACTTTCTATGTTTATAACAAGGTGGGAAGCAAAAAAGGTGTTCCTTTTTTCTTTTATGAAAATTAGAATGATACGACAACATGGATGAACCTGGAGGACATTCTGTGAAGTGAAATCTGCCAGGTACAGAAAGGCAAATACAGCATGGTCTCACTCACATGGGCAATCTGAAAAAGCCAGTCCCGCTAGGAGGAGAGGTAGAATGCTGGCTACCAGGAGCCTGGGTGGTTAGTGGGGAAAGGGGAATGGGGAGCGGTTGGTTAAAGGGTATATAATTACAGTTAGAGAGGAGGAATTTTTTCAATGTCCCGAATAGGCAAACATATAGAGACAGAAAGTGGATAAGCAATTGCCTGGGGGTAGGAGTGAGAGGATAGGTGGGGGGCTTGGGGGTCACAAATGGGAAATGACTAGTAAAAGTCATGGAGTTTTTTTTTGGGGGGTGATTAAAATTTTCTAAAATTGATTGTGGTGATGTTTGTACAACTCTGGAACGTACTAACAGCCATTGGATTGTATACTTTAAATGGATGAATTGTATGATATGTGAATTATATATCAACAAAACTGTTTTTTTAAAAAAAACAGAATAAAATATGGATTATTCTTATCTGCAGGCCCCCCTCTAACATTTGAAGGGCTTGAAATGGAAGCCCACGTACCAAAATATCCAAATATTTACAAGTTATAAATCAAGTGAGCAAGACATCAAATCAAATATATATTATGTTCTTGCCTTGACAAATATAGCTACACAATCACCTAGAAAGCCACCCTTGCATTTAGAAACCTGCAGGTCCTCAGGATGCTATGGTGGAACACAGAGGTGAGAGAAGCACAGCTTCTGGATTCTGACCCATGCCTCGCCCTCATTGCTTCCAACCCCTGCATTTATCTTGACTGCAGGGGCCAGCACACATAGATACAGGCATATAAGTCTGCAGGTCCCAGGTCTGTCCACACTCCCAAGCCAAGAGCCATCCCACAACCACCTCCCAGAACTAAGGGTGCACACATCAGTGAGATAGTGAAATAATGAGATAGTTCTCACTTATCTTTGAGAAGCGAAACCCAGGAAGGAGGCCCACCAGGTCCTGGAGATGCATATGGACCACTCAGGGGTATATGAGCAGAAAAATCCAAGACGCCAGATTATCCCAAAGAGTAGTCTGAAAAGTGGGCCATGAGTTTTGAGTGGGCACCACCCTCTTGGCCCTGCAGACCCTTTGCCATATAAAAGAGAAGCACAGCCCAGAGTGGGGTTCTCTAAAGCAGTGCTACTCAGCGTATGGTCCTTAGACCAGCAGCATCAGCATCACGTGGAAGACTGATAGAAATGCAGACTCTCAGGCCCCACAACAGGCCCCACCGCCACAAAAACTCAGGAGTGGAGTCCAGGAATTGAGTTTTAACAAGACTTCCTGAATTCTGATACATGCTAAAGTTTGAGACTCACTGCTCTGATAAAGCATGAAGCTCAATGCCAGTAGCACCTCACTCCCAGCCCTTTTACCCAGGTCTAAGGACAACATGGCTTAAACATATTTTTTCTTTCCTGTAGGCTCATGTCACAGGTTCCATGTACATCTTTCCCAATTACCTTCAACTCACTGAATATTATCTGAGATCTGTATCGCATGTCAATTTCAGTGCTTACCTACACCTCCAACTTCCCCACCCCATAGCACTAGGTAGCTCTCTACTGTCAGATATTCTTAATTTCTGTAGTTATTTTGCTTTCTCTTTTAAGTTTCCAGGAACTGCCTTCTTCACCTTTGGGTGCCTATCCCAAGGCCTTGTGGAGACCACAGACTCCATAACACATATTGACTGAAATCTGAAAAAGAAGAGAGAAAAGAATCTGCAAAGAAAAAGTGAAATGTAGGTTGAGCAAAAAGGAAATAACTTTCCTTTTACCCCAGTATCCTCTGGTTTTTTCCACCTCTCTATCCCTGCTTATGCAAAAATAATTGGCTTCCATTTGAGTTGTGCCATTTTTAAGTCATGTGACCTTCACCAAGTTATCAAATCTTCCTGAACCTGTTCCCCCACTTTGCAAAAAGTAAGATGTGGTAAGTCTGAACTCAGGTGTGTGTTTATGAAAGCATTGGTTACATAATAATTGCTCAAAGAAGCCTAGCTTTCCTTGTTAAGGCCAAGAATTGCAATTGTGTGGTAAGGACACAGAGCAGGCATAAACATAGTTTGGCAGTTTAAGACCACACAGATCCACTTAGGAAAAGGAGTGGTTTCTTGAGGACACAAAAGCTGCAGACATTATGTCAGTGTGTCAGTGTGTCAGTGGGGCTCAGGTTCAGGAGCAGATTCAGATCTGTAAGGCCTTAAAACTTAAACAATTTGGAGGTGTGAGGTAGGGCTCATTAAGAAAAAAATTCTTTTACAAATTTTGCAAAAAGATATAACCTTGTGAACTCAGTGCTAGGGCCCTCCTGGGACTTGTACGGGGCCTGCGCAAGTGGGAGCTCTGAAACTTAAGCTTCATCAGCTTCACGATAACTCATCTCTGGCCGGGTCTCAAGACAAAGTTGGGAGCCCTGAAGCAGATGATACAGACTGGCGGCTAGATTGGACACCAATAAAAAGAATTAAATGTGACCCATACCCCTTTTTTTTCATCTTCCCTTTGGTCTTGCCTAAGTGGAGGTTTCCCTTCTCCTTTTCTAGAAAAGTCTCTGAGTGTGGGTGAATTCTTTTTCCTTCACCCGTCTCCAGTCAGATCACATCACTATATTCACTCATCGCCTCCTTAAATCCCCAGGGTCAGCACTCTTTCTTGGCTGCTTCCTGACTGATTTGACTCCAGATTCTGCTCAAATTTGTCCCCATGACTGTGGCTAGAAAAGTGGCCAGAAACCAAGAGCCCCATGTTTTGCTCCCCTACTAGCCAAGGACTCATTGAATCCCTAGGTCAAACCACTGGGGCCTCTGGGTCTTGATTTCTCACTCTCTAAAATGGGATGGCTCAATGGGCATTTCCCTTGTACCCCCATCCTTGAAGTCCTATGAACTGACGGGAGATGAGAGATGAATGAGGTCATGCTTTTAATAGACTTGGCACTCGTGAGTGGAAATGCCTGTTTAATTACAAGAAAAATCTATTCTCAGGGCTAAGAGTTCACTTCTTTTATTAAATAAAAGATTCTGGGGACAAAGTAAGCAGAAGCTTGTATGTGTAGCACTCAGCACTCACGGCGTGAGAAATGTTTATCAAAGAAGAACACACTGAAGTGTGGTTAGAACAAGGAAAGAAGTAAAAGGAAAGCTAGATCATTATCAGGTTTACTGACACTTAAAGGGGAAAAAAGGAAAGGGAGAGACAGAACACAATCCTAATAAAAGAAAGAGAGAGAGCAATCCTAATGAGAGAGAGGGGAGAGAGAGAGGAAGAGAGAGAGAGAGAGAAGGCAATCCTACGGCAGAAAGAGAGAGAGAGAGAGAGACGGCAATCCTAATGAGGGAAAGAGAGAGAGAGAAGGCAATCCTAATGAGAGAAAGAGAGAGAGAGAGAGAGCGCCATCCTAGAGAGAGAGAGAGAAGGCAAGCCTCATGAGAAAAAGAGAGAGGGAGACGGCAATCCTAATGAGAGAGAGAGAGAGAGAGTGCAATCCTAATGAGAGAGAGAGAGAGAGAGTGCAATCCTAATGAGAGAGAGAGAGAGAGTGCAATCCTAATGAGAGAGAGAGAGGGCAATCTTAATGAGAGAGAAAGAGAGAGAAGGCAATCCTAATAAGAGAGAGAGAGAGAGTAATCCTAAGGGGAGAGAGAGAGAGAGGAAGAGAGAGAGAGACAGAGAAGGCAATCCTACTGCAGAAAGAGAGAGAGAGAGACGGCAATCCTAATGAGGGAAAGAGAGAGAGAGAGAAGGCAATCCTAATGAGAGAAAGAGAGAGAGAGAGAGAGAGCACCATCCTAGAGAGAGAAAGAGAGAGAGAGAAGGCAATCCTCATAAGAAAAAGAGAGAGGGAGACGGCAATCCTAATGAGAGAGAGAGAGAGAGAGTGCAATCCTAATGAGAGAGAGAGTGCAATCCTAATGAGAGAGAGAGAGAGTGCAATCCTAATGAGAGAGAGAGAGTGCAATCCTAATGAGAGAGAGAGAGAGAGTGCAATCCTAATGAGAGAGAGAGAGAGAGTGCAATCCTAATGAGAGAGAGAGAGTGCAATCCTAATGAGAGAGAGAGAGTGCAATCCTAATGAGAGAGAGAGAGAGAGAGTGCAATCCTAATGAGAGAGAGAGTGAGAGAGTGCAATCCTAATGAGAGAGAGAGAGTGCAACCCTAATGAGAGAGAGAGAGAGAGTGCAATCCTAATGAGAGAGAGAGAGAGTGCAATCCTAATGAGAGAGAGAGTGCAATCCTAATGAGAGAGAGAGAGAGAGTGCAATCCTAATGAGAGAGAGAGTGAGTGCAATCCTAATGAGAGAGAGAGAGAGAGAGTGCAATCCCAATGAGAGAGAGAGAGAGAGAGTGCAATCCTAATGAGAGAGAGAGAGAGAGAGAGAGAGCAATCCTAATGAGAGAGAGAGAGAGAGTGCAATCCTAATGAGAGAGAGAGAGTGAGAGAGTGCAATCCTAATGAGAGAGAGAGTGCAACCCTAATGAGAGAGAGAGAGAGTGCAATCCTAATGAGAGAGAGAGAGAGTGCAATCCTAATGAGAGAGAGAGAGAGAGCAATCCTAATGAGAGAGAGAGAGAGAGTGCAATCCTAATGAGAGAGAGAGAGCAATCCTAATGAGAGAGAGAGAGAGAGAGTGCAATCCTAATGAGAGAGAGAGAGAGAGAGAGCAATCCTAATGAGAGAGAGAGAGAGAGTGCAATCCTAATGAGAGAGAGAGAGAGTGCAATCCTAATGAGAGAGAGAGAGAGTGCAATCCTAATGAGAGAGAGAGAGTGCAATCCTAATGAGAGAGAGAGAGAGAGTGCAATCCTAATGAGAGAGAGAGAGAGTGCAATCCTAATGAGAGAGAGAGAGAGAGAGTGCAATCCCAATGAGAGAGAGAGAGAGAGAGTGCAATCCTAATGAGAGAGAGAGAGAGAGAGTGCAATCCTAATGAGAGAGAGAGAGAGTGCAATCCTAATGAGAGAGAGAGAGTGAGAAGTGCAATCCTAATGAGAGAGAGAGAGAGAGTGCAATCCTAATGAGAGAGAGAGAGAGTGCAATCCTAATGAGAGAGAGAGAGAGAGAGAGAGTGCAATCCCAATGAGAGAGAGAGAGAGAGAGTGCAATCCTAATGAGAGAGAGAGAGAGAGAGAGCAATCCTAATGAGAGAGAGAGAGAGTGCAATCCTAATGAGAGAGAGAGAGTGAGAGAGTGCAATCCTAATGAGAGAGAGAGAGAGAGCAATCCCTAATGAGAGAGAGAGAGAGAGAGAGAGTGCAATCCTAATGAGAGAGAGAGAGAGTGCAATCCTAATGAGAGAGAGAGAGAGTGCAATCCTAATGAGAGAGAGAGAGTGCAATCCTAATGAGAGAGAGAGAGAGAGAGTGCAATCCTAATGAGAGAGAGAGAGTGCAACCTAATGAGAGAGAGAGAGAGAGTGCAATCCTAATGAGAGAGAGAGAGAGTGCAATCCTAATGAGAGAGAGAGAGAGAGAGTGCAATCCTAATGAGAGAGAGAGAGTGCAATCCTAATGAGAGAGAGAGAGAGAGAGTGCAATCCTAATGAGAGAGAGAGAGAGTGCAATCCTAATGAGAGAGAGAGAGAGAGTGCAATCCTAATGAGAGAGAGAGAGTGCAATCCTAATGAGAGAGAGAGAGAGTGCAATCCTAATGAGAGAGAGAGAGTGCAATCCTAATGAGAGAGAGAGAGAGAGTGCAATCCTAATGAGAGAGAGAGAGAGAGAGAGAGTGCAATCCTAATGAGAGAGAGAGAGAGAGCAATCCTAATGAGAGAGAGAGAGAGAGTGCAATCCTAATGAGAGAGAGAGAGAGAGAGTGCAATCCTAATGAGAGAGAGAGAGTGCAACCCTAATGAGAGAGAGAGAGAGTGCAATCCTAATGAGAGAGAGAGAGAGTGCAATCCTAATGAGAGAGAGAGAGAGCAATCCTAATGAGAGAGAGAGAGAGAGAGAGTGCAATCCTAATGAGAGAGAGAGAGAGAGTGCAATCCTAATGAGAGAGAGAGAATCCTAATGAGAGAGAGAGAGAGAGAGAGAGTGCTATCCTAATGAGAGAGAGAGAGAGTGCAATCCTAATGACAGAGAGAGAGAGAGAGAGAGAGTGAGAGAGTGCAATCCTAATGAGAGAGAGAGAGAGAGTGCAATCCTAATGAGAGAGAGAGAGAGAGAGTGAGAGAGTGCAATCCTAATGAGAGAGAGAGAGAGTGCAATCCTAATGAGAGAGAGAGAGAGAGAGAGAGAGAGTGAGAGAGTGCAATCCTAATGAGAGAGAGAGAGAGAGAGCAATCCTAATGAGAGAGAGGGGGGGGAGGGGGCAATCCTAATGAGAGAGAGAAGGCAATCCTAATGAGAAAAGAGAGACAGAAGGCAATCCTAAAGAGAGAGGAGAGGAGAGAGAGAAGAGAACAATCTCAATGTGAGAGGGAAGGAGAGAAAGAAGGGAGAGAAGGCAATTCTAAGGACAGAAAACAAATAAAGGAAAACAGGGGCAAAAGTTTAAATTCATACAACATTGTTAGAAACATGCCACCCTACCCCAGCCTTGCTCCTTCTTTCTATTAATTCAAACTGGGATTATAACATTCTCTGAAATTCACAGCTTAATGAAACTGAGCCCCAGGGAAGCAGGTCCACTTATGAGAGACACCAGAGCCAGTTTCCAGCAGAGATGAGATTAAGCCCAGTCTCTGGACCCCTGTGGAGAGATCTTTCCATTACACTGTCCTACTATATATAACAAATCAGCCTGAACAAAGTCTGCTGATATGCTAGTTTATTAATTTCAAGTATATATGGTGCTGGTATTGTTAGAATTGTCAAGTGTGAGACCCTTAAATTCTGCTTTCAATAAAATTTATTTGTAATTAACAGCATTCCTCACACAATTCATCAACCTACCAAGTTTTTTGCAATAGGTAAAACATCTCCCTCTAGGAGTTTAGAGTCTAAGCTGAGGAAACAGAACCTAGACACATCAAAATTTGACAAATAATACAGACAAGGTTGAGATTTGGTGACGAAGGGTCCAAGGAGATGCTGGAAGAGTTTGGGAAGAGATGTCTTTCCAAAGAGATGTCTCTACATCCTGGAGGCTGGAGGAAGCAGGTCTTAAGCTGGGCTTGAAGAACTAGTGAATTCAGAGAGGAACAATGAGACTGCACGGTCAGCAAAAGGAACTGCATGGGTAAAGACCTGGAGATAGGAATCGTGGGCTATAGGGACAGTGAGTTCACCTATCTGACTAGATTACAGACTGTACAAAATCAGGATACAAGGATGGAAAGAGTTTGTGGCCAGAATGGGGAAGGCAAAGTTAACTTTGAGCAAAGAGAGAAGAGATTTATCCTAAAGGCAAAAGCAGTCATTGAGATTCTGGTAATGGCATGATGAATATGTCAGAATTAATCTGGCTCTGGTAAGCAAAAACTATTCTAGGCTAAAATATTTGAGGGAGGGAGAGCTTTTCAGGTGCGAGTGGATCTGAAGTTAGAAAGCTTTTCAGGTGCGAGTGGATCTGAAGTAGGTTAAACATGTCCCCCTAACTCCAGTTTGTACCATCATTTTAAGCCGAACTTTTCACGATACATATGGGGAAAGGAAACTTCAACCACATCCCAAAGACCAAAATAGAGGCATCCTCATCTATCAGGAGTCACAGTGACTAAAAACTTAGGTAATGTCCAGTTTGGAAGGGGTGTCTCCTCCAAAGTTCCCTTGAGTAGTATTTGTGTGAAAAGAAGCTAAAATTGTCACAACAGTAAGAAAAATGGGGGTTGTGGGGGTGACTGGAGTCAGAATTAGCACCATTTGCAGTCTGACCCCAGCTTCCAGCCCCTAAACTCCCTCAATACTAACTGCTGCCTCCAGGCAGAGCCAAGAGGAAATCCACAGCCACAAGTGGCTGTTTGTTTGAGCCTGGCTGGCAGTTCACCGGGACCAGCCGTAGTCCTTGCACAACCACAACTGTCAGTTGAAAAGAGGAGGAAGGACATCTGGGGGGCTTCAACCTTAAAATAAGATCTGTGAAGCCTTGCAAAAAACCACCTCCTGCGCAAGCTGCCTCTTAATACATTTTTATTATTCTTGGCTTTGGACTTCTGCACCTCTGCAGCTAGTGAAGCAAACGCATGAGTGGAATATGTTGAAATGGAATGTTTTATCTCTATTATATTTTGTGTTTGTGTGTGTGTGAATACACACAAGAGTAGGGTGACTAAGTCACAGGAAGCCTTAAAGAAAATGCCAATTAGTACTTGCAGTGGGGAAAAATATTGCTGAAATTCAGTTTACTCTTTGAATAAGCCGACACATTGTTTGTTTCTTTCCCTAAAATGTTGGTCTTTTCACCCACCAAACTTTTGCATATGTAAGTGCCTGTCTGTAAACATTCTCCTTCTCTCCACTTATTGAAAGCCTCATCTTTCAAATTCCTTCTCTCTGCCGGCCTCCTCCTCCAAACCTTCCTCAGACCATGGGAGCCCACATGGGAAACTTCCATAATATTGCTAAATAAACCTCCATAGTAAGTTCCTACTGTATGCCCAACACTTTGCCAGGCATCAGGAAAAACAGGTTTCTGCCCTCAAGGAGTTCATAACCCATTAGAAGAAACAAATGCACAAACAGCTAGCCCTAGTCAAATAGGCCCCGTGATCTAATGGGTCACACATACTGAACATTAGCCTCAGTGCATGGCTACAGCCTTTACTAAGGGGGCAGTTTTAAGTAGCTCTGTTCACACCATATGACCTTGTAGTCCTCCAGTTGTAGCTGTTTGACCAGTGAAGGGCAACGAAGCCAAGGATAGACAATTGGCAGGCTGGTCAGCAGCCTATGAAGTGGCTGGGCCTAAAGCAGTCTCCCCATACGGGGTTGAGCCAATCAGATACCTTTTCTTAGGAACATGGCAGCAATTGCAAGAGTAAAAGATGAAAGGTTGTGAGATAGGAGGAAGCAAGACAATTATGATGGGTCCAGAAGAGCCAGCAACAACCTCTATAATAGTAAATATTTATTGAGTGCCTACAATGCACCAGACTTGTTATAATTATTCCCATTTTATAATAGAAGAAAATAAGAGAGATGAAGCAATTTCACATTTTGGGGGTCTCAGTTCAAATATCCCCCCCTCACACAGACCACTCTTACACAATTAGAAGTCTCTCTTATCCCTTGCATTAAAATCAGTTGCAATTCCTCTGCACTTTCGCTTAGTCACTTTTATTGTAGGAATAGAAGCTCACTTACATGGTGGTGGGTGTCATGGAGTTCCAGAGGAGGATGACCCTCCTAATTTACTGTACCACTACCAGACCCTCCTAATTTACTGTATTTAGAACCTCACTGCTCAAAGTGTGGTCCCTAGACCAGCAGCATCAGCATCAACTGGGAACTTATTAGAAATGTAGAATCTCAGTCTCCATCCCGGACCAATAGACTCATCCATCATCTGCATCCCAGATGATTTGTTTCCACATCAAAGTTAGAGAAGCACTTTTTAAAAGTAATTTTATATTACTTTCATTACTTTATATTGCTTATGACAGTTGTCTCCCTCAATAAGACTGTGGGTTCCATAGGGGCAGGGTTTTTTCAAAACTTGACCATATCACATCTTTATTCCCATGTGCCAGACATTTCAAAACCACTGGCTTAATTAATAAATGATTTTGCCCAAATTCTCATTGCTAATAAGTAGCTAATAAATAGTGGAGTCAAAATCACTACCCGGGACTCTGAAATCTAATTAGGTGGCTTCCTGTTTGAAATACTTATTCCCCCAGCTCTGGGAGTGCAGGAGACTGACAGTCTCAACTGAGCCCCTCCCTGGGGTGCCCTCAGCACCCCAGCCATGGTTACAACCCCTTCCCAGGGGCAGTCTGCCTCCAAGGACTGGTGGATGGGGGACATACAAAGACTCGCCCCCTCTTCCCTCAATTTGAGACAAGTTCAAAGAACCATCGCAGCTCCAGAGCTCCCCGTGGGATCAGCTAAGTCCTTTGTGCTGCTGCATTGCAGGCCGACTTCTCCTTCCGTCCAATCCTGTTTTCTTCACTTCCCCACAGGAATCAGTCCCAAGAGCACCACTCTTAACATTTTCGGTACCCACATTTACATCTCAGAGTATGTTTTCAGGGAACCCAATCTTGAGATCAACTGACATATACAAAGAGGTGGAGTCACATTGATGGTGCACTCCTCAGGACAGATGCAGGAGCTGCTGCCAAAAAGCTGCCCGGAATCATTTCCAGATTTCATGAGGGCCAGTTCATCCTCCTCTGGAACTCCATGACACCCATCACCATGTAAGTGAGCTTCTATTCCTACAATAAAAGCGACTAAGCGAGAGAGGTATGAGGAGGAGACTGCGAAAGTGCAGAGGAATTGCAACTGATTTTAATGCAAGGGATAAGAGAGACTTCTAATTGTGTAAGTATTTTCTCGAAAACAAGATTTTAAGTCAGGCTGCAGTGTAACTTAAAAACACTAGGCAAGTAGTATACATGTGACAAATACTGAACAGACCATAAGGCACCAAAAACAAAAGCCTAAATATCAAAAGTAAAGTCTAAATAAAGAAAAATGAATGTTTTTCTCCCACTGAAGGCATGAATTAGCATTTGCATTTAGCCATAAAGTATACAACACACTTTATGTAATCTGATGTGGTAATCTTAGCATTGGAAAGTGGGCGAATTGGCCTCAAATAGTATCCAAGAGGGTTTTTGGTGACTGAAATATTTAAAGCACCTACAAATTGGTCCCATTCAATAGTCCTGAAGGCAGGGTTCCAGAGAGAAGGAAAACAGTTGAGAACAAGACTGATCTCTAAATAGTGGTCCAATTTCAGCCATCTGCCAATGACTGTGTTTTCTTCTGAGTCTTTGAGACACACAGGACTTCCAGTTACTCTCCTACCTAAAACAACTAAAACATGGAAAAAATACATGAAACAATAAGGATTGAGACATTGAACATCAGGCAACGAAGAGCAAGGACTCCTGAAAGACAGAAAACAAATGAAGTGTACCCTACAACTGTTCCAGTTTACTGCCTGAAGAAAGCTTCTGGGCCATGGTACAGGGAGGGGAAATCCAGGCAAGGT
Source organism: Macaca thibetana thibetana (assembly GCF_024542745.1). Classification (NCBI taxonomy): domain Eukaryota; kingdom Metazoa; phylum Chordata; class Mammalia; order Primates; family Cercopithecidae; genus Macaca; species Macaca thibetana. The sequence continues at coordinate 30,155,960 of NC_065579.1, forward strand.
CCAGTGGTCTCCCTGAGTTAAGGAGACAGAACTAGGAGTCTACAAAAGCCAGGGAAGCTAGAATTCATAGGGCAGACTATCTGAGAGGAGAGTTCTATATAGAGAGGAGACTCTGAAGATATGCAGAGGGTCCCGTGGCATGTTGAATTGAGTACTAACCAGCAGTGCATGTGTGTCCAGAGATTAGAGGAACTAGTGCCCAGAGCTTCAGTAACAGGGAAGACTTAACCCTACATGAAGTGCAGCTCTGGTTCACCTAGAAAAGCTTAAAAGCCAGATTTGGAAGGATAAAACTAGCTCTGAGTAATTCAACCACATCTCAGAACAAAGCTCAAAACTGTAGAAATGTTCACAAGGTATATTCACAATGATAGGCATCAAATTAAAAATTACCAGGCACACAAAGTAGGAAGAAAATGCAACCCATCTGGGCCAATTGAAACTGACCCACAAATGACACAGATGATAGAATTAGTAGAGAGAAACATGAAAACATATAGTATAACTGCATTTCATATGTTCAAGAAGCTAGAGAAAAGATTGAACATGTTAAGCAGAGACACAGAAGATAACTTTCAATAATCAAACTTCTAAAAATGATGCACAATGGATGAAGGCATGAGGTCTGCACTAAGAATCCTCAGAAGTCCTTGTGCTTTTCCCAGAAAAATGAAAGCTCAGCTGGTATCCCTCTCTTCCACCCCTCCATCCCTGAGTGGAAACTTACAGAGCTGCTATTTTGGCACTGTTCAACAAAGGAGGCGCTTCTGGCTTCCTGCAAAGGTTGGAGCTCTGGAGAGGATGAAGAAAGATCAGCTGCCACAAAGGGGCAGCAGTTCTCTTCTTGTAAGGCGACTGGTGCCAGGCAGAGCAAGGGATGGGAGGCCAGAGGACATGAGTCCCCTCAGCCTCCCAACCCTCAGCAGCTGTGTGACTTTGGGTAATATATTAACCTCTCTGAACCTCAGTTTCTTAATCTGTAAAATAAGGATGATAATGATGATCATACTCACTTTGTAAGATTGTTGTGACAATTCTATTGCATCAAATAAGGAGATGCATTTGAAAGTTGTTGGTCAAGTCCAAGTATTGGTACTTATTTTTGCATACCATAAAAGCCAGGAGATATGTACCAGCATTTGTGGGCATGTTATATGTTCTTTCTCAATCCCCAGCCCCACCCCCAAAAATCTCTTAATCATGTTTATCTTTTTATCAACATGCCTCTGACATTCTTTGGGGCTTCTCAGTTAATAGTAAATAAAGTAAGAGCAAGTAAGGCATTATTTGAAAAACTAAAAATGGGAGAGAAAATTTAAAAGCTAGCTATTCTGGTTCTCTATGTTGTGTAACAACCACTCAGAACTGCACAGTGTGAAACAGCCACCATTCCATGATGCTAACTGACTCAGTGGGTTGGCTTTGGGACTGCAGTGGAAATGACTTGTTGCTGCTCCTTTGTGTCTGGAGCCGCACCTGGGAAGAATTGAACTGCTATGGGCTGGACTCATCTAAAACCTTTTTCTCTCACATATCTGCACTTGGACTAGGATGACTTGAAAGCTGGACTTCGCTGGGACTATCACCTGGAGCACTTACATGAGGCCCTTCTGTGGACTGGGTCTTCTCACAGCATCACAACTGGATTCCAAGAAGGATGATTCAGAAAGTACCCCCAAGAGGGAGGATTGTAAGAGAAACGGGGAGAAGATATTGCTTTGATTTTCTACCCTTGACAGTTCCTCATTTATTGAAGCAGTTACAAGCCCACCCAGATTCAACGGGAAGGGACAAGGCCTCCCTTTCCAACGGGAAAAGGAGCAGAGTACTTGGGGCCATGTTTTAAGCATGCCACACTTGCTATCTAAATTCTGCACAGCCAAAGTAGTATTAACGCTTATTCAAGTTCTCAGAATAAATGATTGTCAACGACGCTATCTTTCCCTAAATTAGTCTAGTCCAAGAAAACCTCACCTTCAGTAGTTCCGTCCTCTGGTTTATCTGGGCCATCATTTACATTCATCATTTTGTATCATCACTGAGGACTACAAATAGCATTGTATTGGCAACCAGGAAAATTAGGTCTGGCTTGTCAGAGCATAACATTCAAACCCTCCCTCAAAATTATTAATAGGATGGAATCAATTACAGAGTTGCCCTCTGACCTTAATTCAGATGATCCTAGAACACTACAAAAGAGAAAGTTTTTCCTGAAGCAAAATGAAAATCTCAGAAAAATTTAACTGATAGTGTTTGTATTAGAATTCCTACTCTGAAAAAGGCTGCTCCAAAGAAAACTGAGGTTAATAAAAGTATGCATAGAATAAGGGACATAAGTAAAAACAGGCCTCTTTCTGAAGGGATTAGGTTTGATGCTTTTCAAGTTTTATGACAAGAATGACAAGCCCAGTGTGAATGAGAAGGACTCAGGCTTAATATTTATTGTGGGATAACGGGAGTGGTGTTAGGATGCAAACATGTCCAAAAAGTTAGCACAAGAGCTTGGGAAAAACTCTGCCTTCAGAAACATGCCAAAGTTGCTTCTAAAAGTTAAGCTCAAGTCAATGGCTGGAGCTGTTATAAGCTGGGAGGACAGTGTTGAGAAGCCCTGCTCATTTGGTTTGGTTTGAACAAAAATAGAGCCTTTTATTTAGAAAGAAAAAGAGAATCACCAAAAGTGACAGTTCTTGTGAAAGGAAAAGTGTAGATTCCAGGCTCCTGAATGATGTGAGAAGTAGCCACATAGCTGCCTCTTTTAGCAAAGAATTCATGACACCTTCCAACTGTTTATTTATACATGAAGTGTGCATGCAGAACAGAAAGGCAGCTCCATGCAGTGGTTGGAAATGGGGCCCTGGAACAAATCCTGGATTTGAATTCTAACTGCTGTTTACTAATTGTGTGACCTTGTATAAAATTATTTTGTCTTGTCTCCTCTAAGATTTAATATCCTCATCTGTAAATGTATATAAAAACTTAACATAGTGTATAATTCATTAAAAATGCACCCTAAATTCCTATTTTTATCATTGTGTTTATTTTCTTACAGTTTCTATTAGTTTCATTTCATAATCCATGCTTATTATAGAAAATAACAAAAGTCACCCATAAAACTGCCATCTAGAAACCATTTTTGTTGACATTTTAGTATATTTCATTTAGTCTTCCTACAATGCATTTTCTCTATCTGAGATCTCATGAGGGATATAGCTTTGCATGCTGTATTTTTCCCTTCTGATCACAGGATCAGTATTTTCCATGTAACTAAAAATCCTTGATGACTATTCCTTTGGATGACATAGCCTCCCACTGTACACTTATGTAACTCTCTTAACTGTAACACAAAAATCTCTCTGGGGAAAAAAATAAGTTTGTGTTCTTTTCTTTGGGAGAGAAGCAGCTAGGAGGCACCTGCATTGCAGGGGTTGTTTGTGCTGTCTACATACTTCAGAAGTAATAGGAGCAAGGGATTTGAGGCATAAAGGCATTAAAATATAGCCCTAGATCTGTCCACACGAGGAACATGGTCTTAGCTACTAGTCCAGTTTTCCAGATTTCCAAGTATGAATTTCTACATAATTTCCTCAAGAAATCACAAACGTATGACTTTCACAAGGAAATTATTTCGATTTTCTGATTTCCATTTAAGTATCTCCTGTTACTTCTACTTCTGAAAAGGCTTTTTTTAAGAACATATAAGAAAGCATGGTTGTTGTGGTTAAAAATCGCCTTCCTGCCCATCACAAATAAAGCTATTTTCTTCTCTTTCTTAAGTGTTCTGAGAAATCAGCAGGTAATTAAGGGAAGATATTTATTAATAAATATATGGATGTTCTGTAACTGCCAGACATACATGAACGAAGCTGGGAGTTAACACAGATATATTCCTGCTCACACAATGCAGTCATTAGTTGGGTTGGCTTTTGTTGAACAATTTTAAAGCCTTGATTTGTCCATGTTTGTTTTAGACATCCTTGCCTAAACATCTAATGCTCCGTAGAAGTGCTTCCTACGTTTGTTATTAAAGCTTCTTATGCTCTGGTTTGGGGTATGTCTCCTTCCACAGGCCACCAAGACCAAACAGAAAATGCCTTGAAATGCAAACAGTCCCTGAATTATTATACCTATTACTTTTTATTAGTAGTAAAAACAAAAAAGAAACAAGGAACAGTTCTATTTATGCAGAGCAGTTGGAACATAAATAATAATAAAATGCTAAAACTATAAAACTACTTACATGATATTAATTTAATTCTTATAAAAAGTAGGTGTAGGTATTGCCTCCATGTTAGCAAATGTAGTACATTTTGCTTTCATTCAATATTTATAACCAAAAAACATTTTGGTTTAGGAAATAAAGTAGTGATAAAAAATTACAGTCTTTGAATATTGGGCTTTGACTAGTCCCCTGCTGCCCTTTATTGTATGTTTCAGTAAAATACAGTACATCTTGCTGTTTTATTTCATTGTTTGTGGCCCGTGCAAAATCCTATTGTCCAGCTGCCCAGCGTAAATGAACAACAAATCAGAAGAACCAGAGAGACACTTTAACTGATTAAACTGTGTTTGGAATTTTCCTTTTACTGCTAAATTATCACCTTATTGCAATTATTTTTACACATTGTGGTTATTTTTACATATTGTGATCATTTCTGCAAAATTCTAGGGGAGATGCTAGTCAGAGAGCCAAGGCTATAGTACTCCATCTTAAAATCTCAAGCCCAATAAAAAGACAAGCTTTCATATTCTAAAGTTGTGTCTTTTTCTCTCTAAAATTACTTAAATCAGCTGATTAATGGAGCTTGAATAACTAGGCCTTTTTAAAAAATAATTTACTCGGGGCTCATCACTTTACATTTTTCGTAAAAGTTCTTTGACCTGAGGAATTCTGTCATAAGTAAAGTAACACTTCATTTTGTCACAAAACAAAATAGAATAATGACACAATTCAGCCAGGTGGTGTGGCTCATGCCTGTAATCCCAGCACTTTGGGAGGGTGGATCACCTGAGGCCAGGAATTCAAGACCAGCCTGGCCAACATGTGAAACCCCATCTCTACCGAAAATACAAAAATTAGCCAGGTATAGTGGCACGCACCTGTAGTCTCAGCAACTTGGGAGGCTGAGGCAGAAGAGTCGCTTGAACCTAGGAGGCTGAGGTTGCAGTGAGCCAAGGTCACACCATTGCGCTCCAGCCTGGGTGACGGAGAGAGACTCCATCTCAAAAAAAAAAGAAAAAAGAAAAGAAAAGAAAATACCCTTGCTACAATTAAGAATCTCCTTTAGAGGTACCTGATAAAGCAGAATATATGACTTTTTAAAATAAAGAAAATGTAATGTTTCAATGAAAATCATAGATGTTTCTTTATCAAGGCCAGGTGTATACAGACAAAACAGAAAACCAGAGCCACCATGTATGGATGCACAAGTTGTACACTGCACAACTCCAGGGGAAGCCATTTATGTAGATAACCCGGTGAATGCTGCCTTGATTAAGTCTAATTTTGTGCCTTCTATTCAGGAATGGGTCTCCAAGTAAGTTAAAACAAAATTTAGGACCTAATATTTTTTTAAATGTTTCTGAGTCAACATAAATCAACAGATAGGTATTAAGCCCACTGTGATGAATTTTACTGGCTACACATGAAAAAAATAAAAATTTTGCATTAGTGGAATGCAAAGAAAAGCAGTTAAATTGTATGTAAAATTTTTAAATTATATAAGGGAACAATTTTCAAGTACTTCAGGAACATTCACTACCAACAGACAATTATTGTGTTGTCACATATGGTCATTTTCCAGATGTAATAGTGAATCTGGCCAGAGCTCCCTCTGCCTGGTTACACTGGAGTAGCTGTTCTGTGTACTTGAAAGTAATAAAGTGACATTTCTTTTCAAATATTGTGCTACTCACCTCTGTCACCAACTGTAGACTCACCTTTTTTTTTTTTTTTTAACCTCACATCAGAATTAATAAGGTTTAAGTGCATCTGGAGGAGGGACCCACATATTTACAGCTTCATTTTAATGTATAATAGAAGAAGATAAATTCAGACAGCAAACCAATTCCAATGGCAAGTTTTTCCTTACAAGTGCCATCTCTACTGAGTTTATCAGAGTCTCTTCTTATTTTAAAAAAAAAAAAAATTGTCACCTGCTAGATTTAGGCATATATTAAAGACATCTAAGTGATTAAACCACAAGTGATCTACATATGTTAGCATATGCTGGAGAAGGACTTTTGACTCTACTCTTTAGCCACTTTTGTTTCCTTGGACCTAATGACCTTGCCTTGACTATGCCTGATGACAATTGCTTAATCATATATTAGGATCAACTCAAGATGTAGTTTGTAAGGGCAAAGCAACTCTGTTTACCATGATGGGGCAGATCGAAATCTTTCTTTATATATCCTTACCAGTGAGCACACGCTTGTACATAAACAGCCGGGAAAATTCAATCCCCAACTTGTGTACACACAAACAGGCATTCAGATATTTGATCTGAGCTTGTGTTGAAAGTAAGAATTCCTCTGCAGGAAAAGCACCCCCCCCCCATTGGCATGTTTGTGACATGGGAAATTGCTGGAATTCTCAGATTGCTAAGGTGCAGGCAAATGATTAACATGTCTCCATAAGTCACTGCAGATTTAGGATTTAAATACATACGAAAATGGCAGGGACTCTTGGGTCTTCTATTTATAAAGGCAGTCCTTCTTTTCTTTTCTTCTTTTGCTTCTTCCCAAACCCCTCCCCTTTGGATCAAAGAGAGAATTCCAAGCAGACTGAAAAACAATGGTAAATGTTTGCATTGCTGAAATTCACGCTGGTGCCATAAGTGGATTTAAGGCGGACTGGGCTCTATAAACAAAATAAAAAGATGGCATCCAAATGAAAATATGTAAAAAAGAGACTGGGGGAAAAATGCTTCAGAGAAGCAGTCTGGTTAGTTGTAAAATGACTTTAAATTAGGCTTTAAAAAGGATTGCTAAATCTTGACACATATATGAGCAGCTTATTATCATGCAATTGTGCAGTAGTTGCTTGATCTTGTTACTGATTCGTCACATATGAATAAATGATTAATTACCAGAAAGGCTAAAACAGAGTAGAGTGAGAGTACTGAAGCTCACCCTGAAAGAGGGGCTTAAACACGTTTATTGCCCTTTAAGTGCATTTCATTAAGGCCAATTAAGGACTTTCATGTCTTATTAGAAAAATGAAGTAGATTTATGAGGTTTTCGTAGGTTGTAAATGCTGGGGCTAGCAGATACAAAACTGAGTCGAAATGTGGTAGTTAAGAGCTAAGAAAATATATACAAATGCTCCCAGAAAGCAAATATTTAATGGCAGTAAAAAGCTGGTTCAACATGAAGGTGATCTTTAAATAAAAGAAAGGGCATAATTTTTATTTCCTCTCGTCTACTCACTATAAACTGAGGGATTTGTGCATGGGAAAGGATTCTCTCTGCAGTTCAGGAACCTACTTCAGGGTGGGGGGGAAAAAAACTAACCCTAACCTCACAGCCACCAAGTCTTTTGTCAAAACCGAAGTATACACCAGTAAAAATGCTCTTTCAACTCTAGGGTGAGAAACACATTTTTGAAAGAGAGAAAGCTCGAAAGTAAATCCAGCACTGACATGGTTGTTAATAAACAAACAGTAAGCAAAATTCACTGGCAAGGGCCTAACTTCCCACTTTTCTGGTCCTGTCAGATGGTGTCAGAACATTAGCCCAACCAAATGGTTACTATACACCCTGGATTTCCTTGATTCGTTTTCAAGGAAAATTACCACGACAGGTTAGCAAGCATGTTCTGCTGCCCTTTGGGAATGATTATCACCCCAACACCATTCTAGCCATGGGTTTACCTATTTACTCAACATTCAGATGGCTCCTTTACTCTTTCTCTCTGTCACACACACACATACATACACAAATACACACACAGCACACACACATACACACCATACACACACACTACACACATACAAATACATACATACACACACACCAGTAAACACACACATACACACTATACACACCACACACACACACACACACATACACAAATACACACACAGTACACACCACATACACACCATACACACACACTACACACATACAAATACATACATACACACACACCAGTAAACACACACATACACACTATACACAACACACACACACACACAAATACACACACAGTACACACCACACACACACCATACACACACACTATACACATACACATACATACATACACACATACCCGTAAACACACACATACACACTATACACACCACACACACACACACACACACACAGGTAATATTTCCTCAGGGGACTCGTGCAGCTTTTTCAAATGCAGGAAAATGCATTTATGAATGTTTGGTAAAATGCACACCATTATGGAAAGCCTCAACTGTTTATCATATACCCTCTTGGATAAATAATTTAAAACCACATGAAACTTCTTCAAGAAAATAATCAGCTGAAGATGTACAGTCACAGCTTTTTAAGTTCAAATCTCTCCTCCTTTAAAAAATGAATATTGGCAAGTAGGGATATTATGTCTTCTTGATTTAAAAAAAAAATGTAAGAGAACTGCTATACAGCACATGAAAGACGTTCGAAACTCGCCAACAGTTTTGCAGCACACACATATTACTTTAAAATGAACGCCTTGGTTTTGCTTGTTTAAAACCTATTTACTGCCACAGAAAAGACTGAACATGGAACTTTAGTACTTCTTCAAGAGCACTGACAATTTTTTCTGCTGAGAACCTTTAAAACGGTACTACTAGAAGATGTAACAGCAGGAAATCAGATTAACTGTGCTGTTTCAGAGGAAAAGATGAAGAGGTGGTGGGTGATATTTATAAAGGTGGAAGTTGTGAAACTGAAAGTGAAGTCCTACAGGAACATCTCTGCCAAAAATAACAACAAACGCACAAAACAGCAAACAAAATATTAATTTCAATGTCTTTAGTATAACACTATTTTGTTCTGTGAATTAGATTTTCCAAACAAATGATGGCCTGGACAGAGACCTAAAGCAACTAGCCATGTATCTGTTCAGACTCTGCAAAGAATTTTATTGAACTGAAATGTGATGAGCATCTGTCCTTGGTGATTTATTCCAAACAGCGGAGATGTTATAAAATGAACACATTGCATCTCCTGCTATAAAAGAGAAACAAAATGATCTTTTAGTTAATATCCAATCAAACTTCAAGACACCTTATGGAGCACAAGGATTTCATGGGATCATTTCATTCCATTGCACCTTTCTCCAGAATGCTAAAATGGGATTACCTTAAGAATTTCTAAAATGCAGAGCTAAATGTGTGTATCCAGTTTTGGGTTTTTCCAGATCAACAGACGCCACTTGATTTTTATTTTTATTTTGACAACCCAAAATGTAAGCCCAGGCTAGGGTGCTAATTACCAATAAGTTCTTATTAAAGAACCAAGAGTGCTTTTTCAGAAAGTTCAATACCAATTTGGGCCTCAGGGTCACTGAGTTACAAATAGGAGTGGAACCTTTTCAAGTTCAGGATTGGATACATTTTGTCAGGCACAATAGACTATTTCTGGGAGAATTGCTGCCTAAAAAGAAAAAGAGAAAAGAAATTGGGTTTAAAAGCCTCCCAAAACTTCTAGTATGAGAATTTTATTCCATAAAAGAATTTTCGGATGGCTTCTGTACAGATGAATCCCAAATAGATTAATACCCATGAGATAAGCATAGGGATATTAAAATTATAACTCATACCCCAAAATTTCTATAATAGCGCAGTTTGAAATTGTCAAATAAACAAGACAAGTTTTATCTAATGTAGCCAATTTACTTTTAAGGAGTTCACTAAAACTAGGGAATTAAACTTTCAAGTGGTGAAAAGGTAATTTCTGTTTATACCCAACACAGAAAAAAAGTCTCAAATTATTAGAGTTTAGAATAAAATGAAGTTTTAATATTAGGAAAAGAGAACAGTTTCTATGGAATCACCGAGCTAAATCTGCCAAACACAAAGAGTAGAAATGAGATAAAGAAGGATTTAGTACATTCAAGCAGAGCTGGACAATTTCAAACTCAACATGGACTTATTTCTCCCTGAATTTTCTGAGTTGGTCGCCCATAAATCTTCAATGTAATGAACAGGCTGCCAAGTCTTGCCCTTTCCTTCAGGCGATTCAAATTCTAATGAAATCCTATCTATCTATAGATATTATTGGGCATGCTTGGCATACCTTGAACATACTGTCAGGCAGAGCTTTGTGGTGCCACTGTGGGGTAGACAGTTTTGAAATAGAGGGGTGACTTTAAGGAAGCAGGCATAAATCTGATCAGTTGTTGTAGAACTCAGACTATGCCTGGAAAAACCTACAGCTCCATTTTAAGGCAACTAGCAGTTTTCAGAGGTGGAAAGCTCTGGGCTGAAAGCAAAGGTCACAAACTACCAGCCTGAAAGCCTGATTTCAATCACATATATGTTTTGGTAGGGTTGCACAGTGCTTTTAAAACTGGTAAGCCATTATTAAAAAATCAGGTTGCTTGTTTTTTTTTTTCCCCCAACTTTCTGGCTTCTTTTGAAAAATTGGAAAATCTGAAACAGTGGCCCAAGCTCCCTATGGCGATGGCCAGCTCTTTCTCTAGCATCCAACCCATCCTTCCAGTCTCTATCATATTATTACAGCCTGCTGCTCACTTGTCTGACCCTTGAGTTTGGACCCCAGGCTTACAGTCTCTGAGCCCTTTCCTCAAATCCCTTAAAATCCTCATGCATCTTAGTTCAATGAACTGCTAACCAGAAATAAATAAGAAATTGAGGTGCTTTGTTTAGGAACTATGTGAGCTACCTAAAAGTTTATTACAAAATAAAATTCTGAAGATGGACTTATCACATTTTTAATCTCTTACGCTAGAGATCAGAGAACTATGACCCATGGATGTGCCAAATCCTGCTGCTGTCCAGTTTTATAAATAAAGTTTTATTGAAACTCAGCCATGTTTAACTGTTTGCATCTTGTCTGTGGGTGCTTTACATTGCAATCCTTAGAGACCACATGAGTTGCAACGTTTAAATATTTACTATGTGTCCTTTTACAGAAAAAGAAAATGTACCAGCCCTTGCTTTTTACTCTAGACTTAAAGATGGTATCGCATTTCTAAAGCCAATGAATGATGCTGAAGCTCTACTGCCCCTTCCCAGGATGCTTTGCATCTGCTAAGGCCACCTGCATGGATCAACTGTTTATTTTCTGTGTGGGCAGGGCCATATTCCAAATCCAGAGAGTATCCATTTAATAGGTTTATTTCCCCAGTACCTATATACTGTAGGTTTTTAAATTCCCTTTGGTGGCCACCTCAGGAGATGCCTATTTTGTTGGTAATTTATGAAGTGGCTGTATCTCAGCTTAACTTTCTAAAATAATACATTCAGGGGGATAAATCTGAAGTCTATCCTGCCCAAGGTTTATTCAGGATAAAATTATCCCCAGCAATTTTAATCATTGTGTGTGCCCTGTCTGGCACCATGATGTAGTCCAAAGTGTCTCCATAACACGGTTTTTTCTGCCTCTTTAGAAGCAATATAGTCAATAAATCTGAGGGTCAACCAACGAGATAAAAATGATGCAGCTCTAAAAATGATGCAGCTCTAAAGACTGACGAGTGGTATTCTTCTCACCCTAGCCTATGGAAAATATTAACACTAGCCAACATCTATTTAGGTCTGAATCTGTGCCGTACTTTGTGCCATGAATTTGTTATGTAACACTGCTAGTAGCCCCATGAGATAGGTACTGTTGTCCTCCCATTTTATAGAGGAACAAACTGAGAGTTTACTGAAGGTCAGGAATTTAACGAAGAGCAGAACTGAGACTAGAATTCAGATCTATCTGACTTGACTTTCATTAAGATTTCATGAAGCTGGAGAGATTGCCATTGGGAGCCATTGGGACAAAATCCTTTTCCAGCTGCAGAAATTGAGCAATGAATAAGTATTCATCTTGACAGGATGACAGATTTGTGATTTTAGTCTGAAATTGCTCAAATTTCTGATAGGTCATTTAAGACATTGTGCTGTGTAAAGCAAAGCACCTTCTATTTTCTGTAATTCATCTTTCTCTTTGAACTGTGTCTATAATTCTGATGCAAAAGATTCGAGGGTGTAAACAAATGTCAGAAGCCTCTCAGATGTAAAGATATTCCAGAGGTATTTCTGAATTGCCTTCATTTATACGTAGCTTACCTTCTAGTTGGTGAAGTTCTCAAGTTGATTTTCACTTCGTAGGTAAGCACAAAGCTTCCTATTACCAGCGGAACTACCCCTGTACCCCATCAGGGGGCAATCAAGGTTATTGGCTTCCTCCTCCTACCCTCTCCACCTCTACTAGCAGAACATGGTCCAGTATTCTTCCCCCACTTAGGGAAGTTTGGACCCTAGACTTACAGTCTCTGAGCTTATTTGTTGACAAATACTATAACTATGTTTATGTGTCTATTTGTTGACAAATACTACAAACATGTTACTACCTCTTGTGACCTGGAGAACCCCGCACCTTCCCCCCGCCCCACCCTTTTGTAAGTCAAAATCTCTGGATAAGGATGTGAAGCAGAAATTTAGATGAATTCGAACAGAAAGAAGAATCTTCTGGAATTTGTCATGTTACTGGGGATATTTGATTTTTTGTTTGTTTGTTTGTTTGACTTAATTCAGAAGCTTTCTTCTCAGTAAGAAAAACAATAAGAATTTGTGTTTGAAATACAAGCTTTTGTATTTCACTTTAATCTTCCTACCTGTAACAAATGTTCCCATTGCACAAGCTTTCTTACTAACAATGACTGGTAATTTGAGAGAAAGCCCCCTTTTTAGGGAGGAGCAGGCACATCGTCTGAGCAGTCACCCGGGGAGGAATGTGTCATAAAGGCACATTCCTCATAATCAAGGATAATTCAAAAGGGAAACAGTGATCGAACATCTATGAGAGCCAACAGACGCCTAATCCTGAGCCCAGCTCTGCAGACGGGGACACAGGCTGCTGCAAAGCCAGGGCAGATGCCAGGGAAGGGACCAGCCACAAATGGAACAGAAGTCCAGTCCAGAGCTTGGCATCTGGGTTCTTCAGCTGCCAGCCTTGCCTCGCGAGTAGCCACAATGTTTGGCTCCTGTGCAGAAAACAACAGAGGATGAGGCTAAAGAGGTCCATGCTCTGTCCTGCCAGCAACAGGATGAGGCAGTGCCAAGAGAAGACTGCAGTGCCACACGGGTGCCAATGTGCCTTGGAACGGCTTTTATATTTTCTAAAGGGACAACAGAATTCCTGCAAAAAGAAAAGGCCGGATCCAACCCTCAGAACCATTTTTCCCATTTTCTTCTCAAAAAAAAAAAAAGAAAGAAAGAAAGAAGAAAAGAAAAGAAAAACCCTGCTATTCCTGTCCACAGTCCATTTTTTCACAAGGTTAACATGGCCAGGTCTCTTTCTGCTTCTCTTCTATGTCCCATATCCTCACATTAAAACCAAGCTGGCAATTTGTTTCATACTCATTGCTAACCTTCTGATTATAACTTCCCTATTATTATTTGCTTTCATTTAGTTTCCAGAAAAAAATCATCAATAGAATGTGTGGAATGGGGTGGAGGATGCAGAAGGTAATGGAATAGCCTGAGATATCCATATAGGTTATGAGTTGAGTAAGCCATTTCAACCCTGAGGATTTGTAGTAGGTTTTCAAAGACCTAGTCTTCTATTTATAAGGCAGTATTGTTGTGGTTGTTCAACTGGGAAGACTGTGACGAAACCAAGGAGGTAAGATGCCAGCATTAGTAAAATCCACTACCTAGATACCAATTTCTTGAAACATCAGAGATTAGAAATAAAGGAGTGGAATCCTTTTGTCCATTCACATGAGGTGAATGAAGATGGAGGAAGAAGAAAATAAAGAAGCCATGAAGGACACCGAGACCCTTTCCTGTGGTGGGGCTCCTCTTGCCTTACTCAAATTAATGCACAGAACTGTCAACCAGAAAAACTCAAGCACAGTTTGTTTTTGGTAAGAAAATACAAAACCTCTTGTCCCTGTGGAGATCTTGATTTTGTCACTTCATGTCTTGTAGAAGATGAGTAAATTTGAGAATGTTATATGTAAGGCTTTCAAGATAAAAAGCAAGGACATTTTATCTACTAATATTACTAGGCTCTCATTTTCCCATTAAAAATCCATATTAGGCTCAGCGCAGTGGCTCACACCTGTAATTCTAGCATTTTGGGAGGCCAAGGTGGGCAGATCATGAGGTCAGGGGTTCGAGACCAGCCTGACCAACATGGTGAAACCCCGTCTCTACTAAAAATACAAAAATCAGCCAGGCATGGCACCTGTAATCCCAGCTACTCAGGAGGCTGAGGCAGGAGAATCGCTTGAACCTGGGAAGCAGAGGTTGCAGTGAGCCAAGATGCCGCCATTGCACTATAGCCTGGGTGGTAGAGCGAGACTCTGTCTCAAAAAAAAAAAAAAAAAAAAAAACCAAATTAGTAAATACTAAGGTCAAACATTAACATCTTCTTAATTATTCTCACACCACCTCTTATGTTCTAAAGTTTCTTTGGCAGAATACCTGAATGATTGATACATAAAACAGGCACAGGCCTTCAGCACTCTAAAGTGCAATTCTTATATAATTTGGGGGGGAAAAAAACAAGGCTTCTCAAGGTAACTGTAACTCACTATTCCCTAGCATAGAGCAAATATCACACTCCACTCATGACTCTAATTTTACTATTTTTCTTCTAATCACAATGCTTTTTCTTGACTTTTTTCAGGTTAACTTTCTTCACCAACATTCTTTTCAAGGCTTAGTTTCAGTTATGAAACTTTACAAGGACCTTTCTTTTTCTCCAGTTCGTTCATCATTCATGGTCTCTACCACAGATCTCCGCATTGATTATACTGCCTTGTAATTTAGTAGTTGTCATGTAAGTATTATTTACACAATGGTGGTCACCCTGAAGGAAGCAAGGGGTTATGACTTCTAGTTTTCTTTATCATGGGCTGGACCCATGATAATAGTGTGACATCTTAGAAAAAAATTACTTGCTTTTCAAATTAAAATTTATCTCCATACAGATTTTAATCTCTATATGGATGATTAAAAAAATAAAGCTTTGACAAGACAAGCTTTACATCTCTGTCAAAAATTAATATTTTTATGGTGAGTTAATATCATTTATGGGGCACCAACTATGAATACAAAGGCTAGGGTTCAAAGAAGAGGGACCCTATGTTCAAAGGAGCTAAGTCTAGAGCAATGAGCACAATAACCAACACTTGTGACTTGATCCCACATGTTTACTATGAAGAAAGGACACAAGCACCTGGGTTGGGTGCCATCACAGTCTCTGGAATCTCTCCCAAATATTATTTCATAGTTTACTAGTGTGATTTTTAATCTTTTAATGGCATACTAAATTCATTTAAGCAGCATATTTGAGGAAAAAATGCTTTGAAATGTTTTTCTGGGGAGTTCCCAGAGCATTGTTCACCTGAAAGTGTTACTTTACTATCAGAGAAAGAAAAAAAAAGAAATCAAGAAAATCAACATCAGATGTTAACTTAATGCCTGTCTTGTCTGGGGACTATGCCTCTTAAATGTTTAAGGAGTTTTTATTTATTTTATTTTATTTTAATAAGAACATTATTTTAAAAATCAACACCAGTCTGCAAACTTAAAGGCCACCACGTAGAACAAAGAGAATAAAAGAGAAATGAAAATTGGTTTAAGAACTTTCAGTAATACCAACAGAAAGAAGATTTATTCAGAGATGACATAGCAATGACATTTTATGTCAGATGTCAACATGTCAAAAATAATTGTGTTTTGTTGCAATAATGAAATAAAATCCCTTCTTTTCTTTTGTTTCTTCATAAATGCATATACCACATAAAGCAAGCACTTTCAAAATGTGCCATTCTGCTTACAAACAATATTTACTCTTCTGATGTAGTCTGCATACCCGGTGTTAGAAAAGATGCTAAAGGCCAGACAGTCTTTAACTGCCAATGGAAAAGCAGAGCCAGTTGCTAGGTGGAAAGAGACCTTTAGCTGAGTATTGCTCACTCTTCTTTTCTTACCTCAACTGTCTCCTAACACCAGTCCTAACCACAACCCTAACCCACCACTTAGTGGTAGAGACATCTGTTTCACAACAGTTGAAGAGAAGATGGCTCTTTTTAAAATGTACAGTCTACTAACATGCTAAGGCATTGCCACTCATAATTCTCATGCATTCTTTTGTTCTTTTACAAGACATTTGTTGGAGATTGAGTAGGCGCAGCCAAAATGGCAACTGAAAGGACCGGTGTGGGGAAACCCATTAAATGCAGCCAAAACAGGATGCCTATTTCAATTCACGAGATCCTTCTTTTCCTCACTGATCATTTCAGTCTTTTGCACAGGCCTTTTCCGTGAGTGAAAATGAAATTCATATATGTACTTTCACCAAGAAACAAAATGGGGCTTTAATGAAGAAAAAGTTTTCTTACTTTTCAGATTGGCCCAGTGTGGATTTTAGCTCTCTGTGTATCACAAGAAATAAAGCTGTAGGCAAGACAAAGATGTTCACACCTCTGCCAAAAATTAATATATTTTTAAATGGTAAATTGTCATCAAAAGTTTTATACATATTAGTGATGATCTGACCTCCAACTGTTCACAGTTATGTCCAATCCACACACACAGAAGGAGAAAATCTGTCTACTATGAATGTTCGATTTGTTCAATTCCCTGCCATGTCTTTTCAGCTGCTAATGCTGCTCCGTGAACAGATAATGACTTTAATGGGAAAGGAAAACCAACAGGGACAAACTACTTTAATTTTTGGAGGTGATAATGTATAACTTAGATATGTTTTACCATCATGTTTATCAGAGTATATACATATATGTGTGTGTGTGTGTGTGTGTGTGTGTACAATTTTAAAGCAACAACCCAATTCCAGAAGTTCATGGCATTTCAAAATAAAACCTTGTGTTATTTTGAAAGCAGTATCTGCCATATTGGAGAAGGAACGACTTCCAACCCCAATGAACAAACATTTGCTATATACCTACTATGTGCTAGGTTTGTGTGTGTTGAGGGTTTGTGTGTGTGTGTTTGTGTGTGTGTTGAGGGTTTGTGTGTGTTGAGATGATGGCAGGAAGTTGTAAAAACAACATAGTGAGTTTGATAAAATTTAATTGAGAACCTAAAAAAATGCCACACAATCCAGCTTCATATCCAAAATACAGGACGATTAGAAACCATCCTGAAATCTATCAAAGTACAAGCCAAGGCTAAGTTACCAATGAGAAGCTGGCCATTCCATCACATTTCTATGTTCTTTCTCTAGAAACTCATTTTCATTGCAATAGAAACAGCAAAAAAGACCTCAGATAGGAAAAATGGAGGTCTTAAGTCACATTGAGTCCCATGATAATTATAACTCCAGCAAAGACAAAAAGGGACAATTAACCAAGGGACCCTCCCTACCCACAAGGAGAGTCAAAACAACAGAAGCCAGGTTAAAATATTCACATTTAAGTCCTATAAAATCTTAACTTACACATCACTTGGTCTTGGAAATTGTGAAGGGTTTCTCCTCTGAACAGAATTTTTGTTATTACAAAATGTATACATTAGAAAACTAATTCAATAGCCCTCATTTTAGGCTGACATTTATAAAAATTTCAAACATTATACATTTACAGGAGTGTATGAAAGATGTCACTCACCACGTGCATGTGGCTCCAGGATGCCAGCCCCCTGGTTCTCCTAGGTCACTGGTGGTGGTTCTTTCTCCATCTTTTTGCTTGTTCCTCCCCGTCTCCCCGTTGGAGTCTCCCAGTGCTCAGTCTTTGGTCATCTTCTCTTCTCTACACACATTCACTCCATGAATTTTAAATACCGCCTCTATGCTAACTACTCCCAAATTTGTACCTCCTCCCCAGAGCCCTGTTCTGAACTCCAAATGCCTACTCAATATTATCACTTGTGTGTTTAAATTCGACGGGTCCAAAACTCTTGATCTTTTCCCCCATGGAAAAGTCCTACCTTACCTATGGACTTTCTATCAACTGGTAACAACTCCATTCCTCTAGCTGTTAGTAACATAACTGATGCCTCTCTTTCTTTCAGAAGTCACGTCTGTACTGTTAGCAAATCCTGTTGGCTCAATCTTCAAAATCTTTCTGGAATCCAGTCACTTCTCACTACCTCTACCGCTACTAGACTTAATCAAAACAATCAATAACCTAGGTTATTGTAACTGCCTCTTCATAGGTCTCTGTACTTCATCCTTGCCCCATGCCTATTCTCAACACAGCAGCCAGATAAATCCTTTTAGAATGTAAGTCAGATTGTGTCACTCTTCAGCTCAGAAATCTCCAGTGGCTCCCACTTCACTCAGAGGAAAAACCAAACTCCTTTTAATAGCCTACAAGGCTTTAGAATCTGGCCTCCAGCTACCTCCCTAAATTCATCTCCTCTCACCCTCTCATTTTACTCCCACCACTTGGACTCCTTAGGACCTTAGCACATGCTGTTCTCTCTGTCTGAAATGTTCTTTTCCCAGACATCCACCCAGCTTTCATATCACTTTTTCAATAAGGCCTAATCTATTCTATTCAAAATTGCAACCTGTCCCTCCCCACTATTCCACTTTACTTTTCTTTTTCCATTGTCATATGACCTTTCACCATACTCTATAATTTATTTATGTGGTATGCTTATTATTTAATATCTATCCACCCCTTCAGAATATAAGAACTACGAGGCAGGAATCTTTATTTGTTCATTTGATTTATGTATCCTCAGTACCTAGAACAGTGTCTGGCTCATAGCGGGTATTTAATACATATTATTTTAATGAATTTCACGTGATAAATGTATACCAAATATTTAAACTCTCCAGGCATTGGTCATATATTAATGAATCATCTCTGTTCTATGGAGCTAATATCTTAGTAAGAAGAGAGAGATAATTAACAAGTAAACTAATAAATAAGATAATTTCACATGGCAGTAAGTACTGTGAAAAACAACCAGGGTGATGTGAAAATTGTGGATGGGCAACTTCAGATGGAATAGTCAAGGAGGTCTTCTCTGAAAAAGTGACATTTGTGTTGAAATATGAATGATAGACGGAACTAGGCCACAAAGATTTTGGAAGAGAACATTTTAAGCATAGGAGACAGATCAATGAAAGATCTAGGGCAAGGATATGATCAGCCTATAAGGAATAGAATGAGAGACAATGTGGATGATGAAAGTCGGTGTGGAGGATAGGTGGAAGGTGAGTTTGAAGAGTTAGGCATGGCCAGGTCACATAGGCCTTGTGTACCTGTTAAAGAGTTTAATTTTATTCTATGTGTAACACGATCTGATTGATATGATAAAAATATCATTCCAGTTACTTCGTGGAGAATGGATTGAGGAAGGAAAAGAGTGGAAACAGACACTGATTAAGAATCTATTGCAAGATGGGAGTCTTCCACTTCTGGCAATATGATGGCTTAGATATTCTAGAGGGAAAAGATGGTCCATTGCAAAATGCCTTCTGCTGAATATAGTACAATAAACTTGTTTTTAAATACATTATTGAGCTCATAAGAAAATAAAGGGAAATCACTGGGGCAAAAATAAAATAAGATTAAACAAGGAATCGAAACCAGAGTGCTAAGAAAACTTGATACTCAAGACGGTCCTGGGGGTAAAAGTCAACATATGAACCTAGAGATGTGGAAAATAATGGTCTCCACCAAAATGAAAGACGAGGCCACAAGACTGCGTAATGTAAATAGGCTGAATTCAAACCCCTACGTAATAATGGAACCCTCAAAGAGGCCACAATCTCAATGACAGGATGATCTAGAAAAAAAGATCTACTTGCCTACCCCAAAGGAAGCCATTAGAAAAAGCTGTCTCACCGAACCTTGGCTCCAGATATAAGATTAATTACAGTATAAATAATACAATAGTCTCTCTGAAATGTGTAACAAACTATATTCAAATAAGCCTAGGATTAAAATTTATATTAACTGTACAATTAAGGAAATCTTAAACTGAGAACACAGAGTCAACACAATGACCCATACATTTAGAAATATTGAAGTAAAATTACAAAATGACAATATAGAGGGAATATCTTAAAAGCATTCAGACAGAAAAGACAAAACACTGGTATAGGTCATTGCATTGATCAGAATCATGAGAAAGATGCTGATTAAATTTAGACTTTGTAAACTTGGTTAATAGTTAAAGGCTAATCACTAACCAAAAAGAAATGGAACATAAATTATAAACTAACAGAGGGGAAAAATTAAGAAAAAAATTTAAATCAACAAGAAGAAAAATCAAATCCAGGGGAAAACAGAATACACTTAAAAACAGAATGAAAACAAGTAAGAATAAAAAAACAGAATGCTATATTATCAATAAAATTACAATAAATCAAACTGGAAAATAGAAATTTAGCTCTATGGAGTTTACAAGATATACACCTACATGCACAGAAATGGAAAAGTAGAAAATAAAAGCATACAGAAATATGACAGACAAGTACTGATCAAAAGGAAGAATAGCCATATTATATCATATCACATATCACTCATTTTCTTATGAGCTCAATAATGTATTTAAAAACAAGTTTATTGTACTATATTCAGCAGAAGGCATTTTGCAAGAAACCATTATTAGGGATAAAAAATTGACATACAGAAAAAGACAGAAAGACAGACAGACAGACAGAGACAGAGACAAGAGTGTATCTGAGAGAGAGATATATACATAATCATATATATATATATATATATATCAGACCAGAAAGGGAAAACAACTAAAAACTTTATTATACCAATTAAAATAGCTTTGAAATACATAAGGTTACAATTCTAATAGAAGATTTTTAAAATTTATCTTACTAATTAAAAGGTCAAAATTAGTAGAAATATAGATTTGAATAGCAAAATTAACAGGCTTGATTTAATGGACATTGAAAGAACTTTGCTCCAATTAAAGAATACTATTATCTTAAACATACATAGAGCATTTACAAAAATTAATCAAGTATCAGGGCACAAAGTATTAATAAACTTCAAAAAAATATGTATCATATATTCCATACTCCCTCACCAAAATGCAACATCATTTAAAATATATTGAAAGAATAACTTTTAAAATATTATGTATTAACATTTAAAATATACTTCTAAATGCTCAGAGACTAGAGAAAAATAAAATATAAATTTTAAAACACATGTCAAAATAAACGGAATGCAGAGCCATTTTTTAAGGTCTATAATAGAAAAAACAGAAAAGCTGAAATTTAGTCGACAAAGTGTCCAAATTAAAAGTTATAAATACAAAATCTATGAATTAATGAAGTAGAAGAAAAAAATTTAATAATATAAAATAATCATTAAAAAGTAATTCATTAAAAATGGGACATAATAGTAAACAACAAAACGAGAAGTTGATTTTTTAAAGTACTAATAAAATAGTCAAATTTATGGTGAGATTGGTCAAGAAAAAAGAAGTACAAATAAACAATATTATAAATGCAAATGGGGTTACAAATTCACACACAGAAAATTTTTAAAAATTAGGATATCCTGAACAATATTAGGCCAATAATCAAAAACTTAAATGAAGGGGACAAATTCCATTAAAAATACACAACTTAATAAAACTGACTCAAGAAGAAACAAAAGATATCAATAATCTTGTTAACCTTTTAAAACACTGTAGTTTAAAGTCTTCCACCAAAACCCACCAGTTCAGATTGTTGAATAGGTGAGCTGTCCTAAATTTTCAGGAAGCAACATTTTTAAGGTTATACAGTGAATACAAAAAGAAGGATCATTTCCCAACTCATTTTATGGAGGTGGTATAACCTTGATATTGAAATTTTTACAAGGTCCTAATAGAAAAGGAAAATGCAGACCAATACCACTCACAAATATGGATATGAAATTTTTAAAATATTAAACTGAATCCAGATCTATAATTTTATTTAAAGTAATTCATCTTAATCAAGTTAGATTTATCCCAGGAATGGAAGTCTGATTTAGTTATAGAAAGTCACATAATTAATTTATCACAATAAAAAATAAACAAAAGATAAAAATATATGATAATCTCAATGGATACAAATATTTCAACAAAATTTAAAACCTATTCATGATAAAAATTAGTAGCAAGTCAGAAAATCAAGATAACTTCATTAAGCAGAAAAACAGTGTCTACCAAAAATATACAGTACACGTAACATGTAAAATATTAGAGTCACTGTCTGTGTGTTTTTTGTTTCTTCTTTTTGTTTTTGAGATAGTGTCTCACTTTGTCAGCCTGGCTGAAGTACAGTGGCTTAGTCATAGCTCACTTCAGCCTGAGATGACTGGGCTCAAGCAATTCTCCTGCCTCAGCTTCCCAACTAGCTAGAACTACAGGTATATGCTACCATGCTCAGCTATTTTTTTTTGTAATTTAGAGATGGAGTCTCACTAGATTACCTAGGCTGGTCTTGAATTCATAGCCTCAAGCAATACTCTACTGCTGCCTTGGCCTTTCAAAGCACTGGTATCTGGGATTACAGGCATGAGCCACCATGCCCAATCTAGAATCATTGTCCTTAAAATTAGAAAAACATTCCTCTATGGTGGTTCTAGTCAGCAAAGTATGAAAACATTCATATTTTAGTTTCATAAAGAATACAAGTTTAGAAATCAAAAAGAGAAACTACAGTAATTAGCATATGATAGGATTTTTTACACAGGAAACTCAAACCTACAAGCAAATTATTTTTAAAGCAAGGTTTAATCAAGATAAAAATCTTAATATACAAAAATTAATTACATTTCTATAAACCAGCAAAAACATAAAATGTAATTTTTAAAAGACCATTTATATACTAAAATATTTACAGATAAAATAATATAATATCTTAGATTTGCTTCAAAATAATATGGGATAAGAGAAGGGTTAGAGGTATAGATGAAACAAGATAGGCTATGTAATGATAATTGTTAAAGCTGGTTGATGAATAAACCAAGTCCATTACACTATTCTCTCTATATTTGTATACTTGAAATTTTCCATAATAAAAGTTTTTCAAAGGTAATACAAGTACTAGAAGAAACATGGGTTAAATTCTTTATAACCTAACGTGGGAAAAACTTCTCAATTTGCCCACATAAAACAAAACAAAACAAAACTTGTATAGCAAAAATAAGGACAAAAAATAGAAAATACCATAAGTACAGTGAAAATATAAATATCAAACTTTGATATAAATATCAAATTTGTAACAAATCATAGACAAAGAGAAAATTCCCTAACATACAAAAAGCTCCTCCTAAAAGTTGAGAAGACTAATAATTCACAAGGAAAATAAGGAAAATAAGTACAAAATATAAATAGGCAGGTCACAGAAATGAAAAGATGTTCAACCTTGCTTATAACAAGAGAAATGCAAATTAAAACTCCTGTGAAGACAGATTTCTCACACATCAGATTGGGGAGAAACCAGATCATGATGACATGATTTGTTGGCAATGCCATGGGAAAATGAGCAGTCTCCTATAATAGTGATGGAAACACACACACACACACACACACACACACACACACACACACACACACGCTCCCATGGGGATAAATTTAGCAATATTTAGCAAAATATAATATACATATTTAATCTAGCAAAGCCACTTCTAGAACTCTAGCCCCAAGATGCAATGACAAAACATAAATAACATGGGCACAAAGTTATTCATTGTGGTATTATTTTCAATAGCAAAAGACTGGAAACCACCCAAATTCCACTATTGGAAGCTGGTTGGATAAACTATGGTAAATCCACACAACACAGTATAATGCAGCCGTAAAAAGGAATAAGCTGTAAAAAAGGAATAAGCTATCATCTATAAATGTTGATATGGGATTACATCCATATATATATATATATATAGCTAAACACTAAAAGGAATACGCAAAAAATTATTTATGGTTCATTACATACTATTTTCAGACTTTATTGTTATTTTATACTTACTCTAAACATACCATTGTGCAAAAGAAAGAAAGGTAAATAAAATTTTTATATTGCTAACTTTTATATTTTTGAAAAGAAACAATCGAAGGGCAAATTTAAAATTCATTTTTAAAAATGGTTACCTATGATGGAGATAGGAAGGACATGGAGGGGATAGGGACAGAAGCTGGAATTCTGTGAATACATCTTGTTATATACTTTTGACTTTGGAACCATGCAAATTAAAAAACAAAATTAAATCAAAAACAAACAAAGCCTCAAAATTTAAAACTAACGGAAAGAAATGAATCCAACTAAATATCAAGTTGGTGACATAACTACTCATAGAAAAATTTAACTTCAATTAACTCTAAAGTCAAAGGACTCTATTTTGAGTGCTCCTCCCGAGTGGGATATATTCTAAAAGCAAAAAGAATCACAAATAAATCTTAAGTTGCATTCAGTAGACTTATTGCGAATTGTAATACTGATTTGGTTATTTTGAAACTATTAATGTTACATTGTAGAATAAAGCAAACAATTGTGCCTTTACGAACCAATGTTTTTATGTAAGAAAAAAGGCATACAATCAAAATTAAATTAAAACTCCATAAACTGAAATTTAGGTTAGAAAAAAATCTCAATTTTTTTCTCTTCCAAAAATGCATCTATTTTCTAGTTCTGTCCACATTAAAGATTTAGAAACAATGACAACCCAAAAGCCATAAGCAAACACCCCTAGCACCCAGAATTAAGGCTTCTAAATACCAGTTGCCACAGAAGGAATCAGGGCATTTTAAAGACATTGCTGCCTTAAACCTTGGGACGGGAAAAGTATAATACAAGACAAGCTTGAGATATCGTTTGTGTCAAAAAGAAAGAAAGAGAGAGAAAGAGAAAGAGAGAGAGACAAGAAAGAAAGAAAGGAAGAAAGAAAGAAAGAAAGAAAGAAAGAAAGAAAGAAAGAAAGAAAGAAAGAAAGAAAGAAAGAAAGAAAGAAAGAAAGAAAGAGAGAGAGAGAGAGAGAGAGAGAAGGAAGGAAGGAAGGAAGGAAGGAAGGAAGGAAGGAAGGAAGGAAGGAAGGAAGGAAGGAAGGAAGGAAGGAAAGAAAACTATAAAAGACTAATGAAGTCGTCTCAAAAGGACATAGTAGCCAACTTGAAATGGAACCACTGGACTAAGATGGTACAATTTGAGCATCAAAAAGAATAATGACCACAATAGTTGAAACATATCAAATATATAAAACTTCATAATTCATAATGGTATTAATAGAAACTCATAAGTCACCATTGAAAGTTCTAAGACACCTACTAATTACTCTGAACATTAATTAATAACTAATCATTTATTCTTCCCTTTCATATAAATTGTATTTTCAGAGTAACCAATTAATGGATAAAAGGAGAACTTCTTATATAAAGAATACAGAAAGAATGATAGAATTAGATAATCACTATTTTTGCACTGTTTAATGAAATAATAGAACAAGACAATAACCATCAATGAATGCTGTGCTGGTGATTCTCCATCAGTCCCTCTGCTCTGTTATGTGCCCTTTCCTGGACTGCTCTCTGCCCCAGGAATCTGAACTCAATCAGCTGCCTCACATAGGTCCCTACCCAGTTGGGTTGAGCCAGAAGGAAGTACTGGCAGGGGAATGGAGGGTGGGAGGAGAGATTAGTGTTATTCCTTTCACTCCACTGCAAGCTCAGTGCTGTGCTGCTTTTCCCTTTGACCACAGCTCCCTTCAGGTGGCCCATCTCCCACCACTGCAGCATTTACTTGGTAACAAACTTCTCTCCCTTTAGCTCTTCAGGCTTAGTGACAGTAGCAGCCCCCGAGGTAGACAACATATAAAGAATCTGTATCCGTATAAGGAGTAAGGAAAGGATCCAGTTTCAGCTTTCTACTTATGGCTAGCCAATTTTCCCAGCACCATTTATTAAATAGGGAATCCTTTCCCCATTTCTTGTTTCTCTCAGGTTTGTCAAAGATCAGATGGCTGTAGATGTGTGGTATTATTTCTGAGGACTCTGTTCTGTTCCATTGGTCTATATCTCTGTTTTGGTACCAGTACCATGCTGTTTTGGTTACTGTAGCCTTGTAGTATAGTTTGAAGTCAGGTAGCGTGATGCCTCCAGCTTTGTTCTTTTGACTTACGATTGTCTTGGAGATGCGGGCTCTTTTTTGGTTCCATATGAACTTTAAAGCAGTTTTTTTCCAATTCTGTGAAGAAACTCATTGGTAGCTTGATGGGGATGGCATTGAATCTATAAATAACCTTGGGCATTATGGCCATTTTCACGATATTGATTCTTCCTATCCATGAGCATGGTATGTTCTTCCATTTGTTTGTGTCCTCTTTTATTTCACTGAGCAGTGGTTTGTAGTTCTCCTTGAAGAGGTCCTTTACATCCCTTGTAAGTTGGATTCCTAGGTATTTTATTCTCTTTGAAGCAATTGTGAATGGAAGTTCATTCATTATTTGGCTCTCTGTTTGCCTGTTACTGTTGTATACGAATGCTTGTGATTGTTGCACATTAATTTTGTATCCTGAGACTTTGCTGAAGTTGCTTATCAGCTTAAGGAGATTTTGGGCTGATGGGATTTTCTAAATATACAATCATGTCATCTGCAAAGAGGGACAATTTGACTTCTTCTTTTCCTAACTGAAAACCCTTGATTTCTTTCTCTTGCCTGATTACCCTAGCCAGAACTTCCAACACTATGTTGAATAGGAGTGGTGAGAGAGGGCATCCCTGTCTTGTGCCAGTTTTCAAAGGGAATTTTTCCAGTTTTTGCCCATTCAGTATGATATTGGCTGTGGGTTTGTCACAAATAGCTCTTATTATTTTGAGGTACGTTCCATCAATACCGAATTTATTGAGCGTTTTTAGCATGAAGGGCTGTTGTTGGCTTATACGAAAATTAATTCAAGATGGATTAGAGACTTAAATGTTAGACCTAATACCACAAAAACCCTAGAGGAAAACCTAGGTAGTACCATTCAGGACATAGGCATGGGCAAAGACTTCATGTCTAAAACACCAAAAGCAATGGCAGCAAAAGCCAAAATTGACAAATGGGATCTCATTAAACTAAAGAGCTTCTGCACAGCAAAAGAAACTACCATCAGAGTGAACAGGCAACCTACAGAATGGGAGAAAATTTTTGCAATCTACTCATTTGACAAAGGGCTAATATCCAGAACCTACAAAGAACTCAAACAAATTTACAAGAAAAAAACAACCCCATCAAAAAGTGGGCAAAGGATATGAACAGACATTTCTCAAAAGAAGACATTCATACAGCCAACAGACACATGAAAAAATGCTCATCATCACTGGCCATCAGAGAAATGCAAATCAAAACCACAATGAGATACACAGTTAGAATGGCGATCATTAAAAAGTCAGGAAACAACAGGTGCTGGAGAGGATGTGGAGAAATAGGAACACTTTTACACTGTTGGTGGGATTGTAAACTAGTTCAACCATTATGGAAAACAGTATGGCGATTCCTCAAGGATCTAGAACTAGATGTACCATATGACCCAGCCATCCCATTACTGGGTATATACCCAAAGGATTATAAATCATGCTGCTATAAAGACACATGCACACGTATGTTTATTGCGGCACTATTCAAGCAAAGACTTGGAATCAACCCAAATGTCCATCAGTGACAGACTGGATTAAGAAAATGTGGCACATATACACCATGGAATACTATGCAGCCATAAAAAAGGATGAGTTTGTGTCCTTTGTAGGGACATGGATGCAGCTGGAAACCATCATTCTCAGCAAACTATCACAAGAACAGAAAACCAAACACCGCATGTTCTCACTTATAGGTGGGAACTGAACAATGAGATCACTTGGACTCGGGAAGGGGAACATCACACACCAGGGCCTATCATGGGGAGGGGGGAGGGGGGAAGGATTGCATTGGGAGTTATACCTGATGTAAATGACGAGGTGATGGGTGCTGACGAGTTGATGGGTGCAGCACAGCAACATGGCACAAGTATATATATGTAACAAACCTGCACCTTATGCACATGTATCCTAGAACTTAAAGTATAATAATAATAATAAATAAATAAATAAATAAAAACTCAAAACAAATAAACCGCCCCCCCCCCAAAAAAAAAAAAGGAATCTGTATCCAATCCAATTGAGCTTCTAGATCTAACTCCCAGTTTACAGGAAATATGGGTCATAGAGGAAGAACTTAGATGGTGCAACGAGAAAGCAAACAGCCAAATCCAAACCGTAGAACATACTATACAGGACAAATAACCTGGATGCTTCAGTAACTCAATTAAAACATGATAGGAGGACATATGAGAATAAAACCTGAGGACAAGCAACCAAAAGCAATACACAGACTTTGTTTCGATCGTCATTCAAACAAACTAGCCATGTTGAAGACAATCAAGGAAATTTCAACACTGATTTATTAGATGATACAAAGGAACTACTAATTGCATTAGGTATGACAATTACATGGTTGTTAGGATTTTTTGAAATCTTTATTATCTAGACATGAATACTGAAGTATTTGTATGTACAATAATATAATGTCTGGGATTTGCTTTGAAATATTCCAGGAAAAAAAGAAAGAGAGGATAAATGAGACAAGATTGGCATAATTATTATTATTGCATTTTAAAAACATAAACTAAGATACCACATTCAAGGGCAAGGAAAATGTACGAAATCATACACACAAATTTCACAATAGATGTAAAAGACCTTGATGGAGAAAATTACAAAATTTTAAAGGCATAAAAAGTCCTAAATATATAAAATGTAAGTGGACAGGTAGTATCAAAATAATAAAGAGGTCAACTCTACCCAAATGTATCTAAAAAGTCAATGCAATTCTAGTCAAAATCCAAACAGGGATTTTCAAAGAACTTAATCTTCCAACTTAAAAACGTATATGGAAGACCAAAGGACCAAGAATAGTAAACATGCATGAGAAACAAAGTGAAGGAAATAGCCCTACGAGGACAGATACATTAAATCCATAGTAATTAATATATTTTAGGCATAGGGGTAGAAATAGAGATCGATTGAACAGTTACTTGAGCTCAGCTCAGACTGAAGCACAGGTGGAAACTTGCTTTATGACAGAGTTGGCATTGCATATCAAAGAAGAAGAATAAACTATGGCTATCCATGAAGGAACCAAAAATAAAATGAGATTCTTCCTTTCTTTTGCCATAGACCAAAAAAAAAAAAAAAAATCATTTCTGACCGGGTTTGGTGGTTCACACCTGTAATCCCAGCACTTTGGGAGGCCGAGGCAGGTGGATTGGCTGAGCTCAGGAGTTCGTGACCAGCCTGGACAACACGGTGAAACTCTGTCTCTACTAAAATACAAAAATAAAAAAAAAATTAGCCAGGTGTGGCGGCATGAGCCTGTACTCCCAGCTACTTGGGAGACTGAGGCAGAAGAAGTGCTTGAACCCAGGAGGAGGTTGCAATGACCCGAGATTGTGCCACTGCACTCCAGCCTGGGTGACAGAGTAAGACTTTGTCTCAAAAAAATAAAATAAAATAAAAAACAAAAATAAAAATATTTTCTAAAATGAACGAAACTTAAAAGTAAAGGCAAAACTTTAAAGCATTTAGGAAAAATACATATGCTACCTAAAAGACCTTAAATTTGGGAAATATTTCTTCAAACATATATAAAAATCACAATTCATAAAGTAAAAGATTAATAAATTTGGCTCCATTAAAGTGGACTTCTGTTCATCAAATGATACCATAAAGAGAATAAAATATAATTCACAAATTAGAAGGAGATATTTGTCTCATACATAAAACAGAAAAAGATCAGCATCCAAAATATATAAAGAATCCTTATTAATCACTAAAAATAAAAAGTAAAAAGTGAACAAAGTTATTAGTCAGAATAGCCTCAGCTCTGTTGGAACAACAAATAAACCTAAAAATCTCAATGGATTAAAATCTACAAAAATGTATTTCTTCCTCGCTCATTGTCTACTGCAGGTTAAGTGACTCTTCAGGGCAACTGTCTTTTATTGGATTCAGCAATTCAAGCTATTTCAATCTTACAGCTTCATCATCTCAGCATAAGCCTCCATGGTCACTGTGTCAGGAGAAAAGAGGGTTAAGATGTCACACACCAACTCTTAAATGCTCTAGTTCCTCTTATAGCTCATTGATCAGAAAAATTAATATTACCCCACCTAATAGTAGGGAGTCTGGGAAGTTTGAGGAATCACATAGAAAATGATGAGCAGAAATTCCTCTCTGGGATAGACATAAATAGAAATTTCATGGAATGGGGAACACAAATGGCCAAAGAAAGATGTGGGAAAGTTTTCAAATGTAATACGGGAAGCAAAGAAGAAAAAAATCATTAGCTATTCCTCCAAACTGGCTAACATTGAAAAGTCTGATACCACATGTTGCTGACAAGAGTACCAAGCAACAAATTGTCACGTAATGCTGATGGAAGTGTAAATCAGGGACTGGGTATGGTGGCTCATGCCAGTGCTTTGGGAGGACAAGGAAAGGGTATTAAAACTCTGTCCCTCCAAAAATGTTAAAAATTAGTCAGGCACAGTGGCTTGTGCCTGTAGTGCTAGCTACTTGGGAGGCTGAGGTGGGAAAATGGCTTGAGCCCAGAAGTTCAAGGCTGCAGTAAGCTATGATTGCATCACTGCACTCCAGCCTGGGTGACAGAGTAAGACCCTGGAAAGAAAGAAAGTCAGAAAGAAAGGAAGAAAAGAAAGGAAGAAAAGAAAGAAAGAAAGAAAGAAAGAAAGAAAGAAAGAAAGAAAGAAAGAAAGAAAGAAAGAAAGAAAGAAAGAAAGAAAGAAAGAAAGAAAGAAAGAAAGAGAAAGAAAGAGAAAGAAAGAGAAAGAAAGAGAAAGAAAGAGAAAGAAAGAGAAAGAAAGAGAAAGAAGGAAGGAAGGAAAGAAAGAAAAAGAAAGAAAGAGAAAAGAAAGAAAGAAAAGACATGTCTAAATTCATCTTTTAAGTTAGAAATTTTGCATTGTTCCTTTGACTCTGTATTAGTCCATTCTCATGCTGCTATAAAGGTCTGGATGCTAAAAGGTCACCCGAGACTGGATGATTTTTAAAGGAAACAGGTTTAATCGACTCACAGTTCTGCAGGGCTGCGGAGGCCTTAGGAAACTTACAATCATAGCAGAAGGGGAAGCAAACACATCCTTCTACACATGGCAGCAGGAAGGAGAAGTGTAGAGCAAAGGTGAGGAAAGCCCCTTATAAAACCATCAGATCTCATGAGAACTCACTCGCTATCATGAGAACAGGGCAAGAGGTAACCGTCTCCATGATTCAATTACCCCATATTGGGTCCCTCCCATGACACGTGGGCATTATGGGAACTACAATTCAAGATGAGATTTGGGTGGGCACACAGCCAAACCATATCATTCCACCACTGGCCCTCCCAAATCTCACATCCTCACATTTCAAAACACAATGATGCCTTCCCAACAGTCCCCCAAAGTCTTAACTCATTCCAACATTAACTCAAAATTCCAAGTCCAAAGTCTTATCTGAGACAAGGCAAGTCTCTTCCACTTATGAGTCTGTAAAATCAAAAGCAAGCTAGTTACTTCCTAGATACAGTGAGGATATAGGCTTTGGGTAAATACACCCATTCCAAATGTGAGAAATTAGCCAAAACAAAAAGGCTACAGGCCCTATGCAAGTCTAAAATCCAATAGGGCAGTAATTAAACCTTAAAGCTCTGAAATAATCTCCTTTGACTCCATGTCTCACGTCCAGGTCATTCTGGTGCAAGAGGTAGGCTCCCATGACCTTGGGCAGCTCCACCCCATAGCTTTTCAGAGTACAGCCCCGCTCCTGGGTGCTTTCATAGCTGGTGTTGAATGTCTGTGGCTTTTCCAGATGCACAGTGCAAGCTGTTAGTGGATCTACCATTCTGTGGTTTGGAGGATGGGACCCTCTTCTCATAACTCTACTAGGCAATGCCCAAGTGGGGACTCTGTGTGGGGGTTCTAACCCCACATTTCCCTTCTGCACTGCCCTAGAAGAAGTTCTCCATGAGGGCTCTGCCCCTTCAAAACACCTCTGTCTGGACATCCAGGTGTTTCCATATGTCCTCTGAAGTCTAGGCAGAGGATCCCAAACCTCAATTCTTGTCTTCTGTGCACCCTAAGGACCAACACCATGTGGAAGCTGCCAAGGCTTGGGCTTGCACACTCTGAAGCTGTGGCCCAAGCTGTACTGTGGCCCCTTTTAGCCACACCTGGAGCAGCTGGGACACAAGGCACCAAGTCCCTAGGCTTCACATAGCAAGGGAGCCCTGGCCATGGCCCACAAAACTACTTTTTTCTCCTAGGTCTCTGGACCTGTGATGGGAGGGGTTGCCATGAAGGTCTCTGACATGCCCTGGTGACATTTCCCAATTGCCTTGGTGATTAACATTTGGCTCCTCATTACTTATGCAAATTTCTACAACAGCTTGAATTTCTTTCCAAAAATGGGTTTTTCTTTTGTACCACATGGTCAGGCTGCAAATTTTACAAACTTTTATGCTCTGTCACCTCTTGAACACTTTGTAGCTTAGAAATTTCTGCCACCAGATACCCTACTTCCCTCTCTCAAGTTCAAAGCTCCACAGGTCTCTAGGGCAGGGGCAAAATGCCACCAGACTATTTGCTAAAGCATAAGAAGGGTCACCTTTGCTCCAGTTCCCAACGAGTTCCTCATCTGTATCTGAGGCCACATCAGCCTGGACTTTGTTGCGCATATCACGACCAGCATTTGGGGCAAAGCCAAAGTCTCTAGGCAGTTTGGAACTTCCCAACTTTCACACAGATTTCTGTCCTCTGAGCCCTCCAAGTCTTTAGGAAGTTCCAAACTTTCCCACATTCTCCTATCTTCTTCTGAGCCCTCCAAACTGTTCCAACCTCTGCCTGTTACCCAGTTCTAAAATTGCTTCCACATTTTTGGGTATATTCGCAGCAGCATCACACTCCTGGTACCAATTTACTGTATTAGTTCATTCTTATGCTGCTGTAAGGACATATCTGAGACTAGGTAATTTATAAAGGAAAGAGGTTTAATTGGTTCACAGTTCTGCAGGGCTGGGATGGCCTCAGGAAACTTACAATCATGGCAGAGGGTAAAGCAAACATGTCCTTCTTCACATGGCAGCAGGAAGAAGTACAGAGCAAAGGAAGTGAAACCCCTTTATAAAACCATCAGCTCTCATGAGAACTCACTCACTGTGATGAGAATAGCAGGGAGGTAACCTCCTCCATAATTCAATTACCTCCACCCAGTCCCTCCCATGACACATCAGGATTATGGGAACTACAATTCAAGAAGAGATTTGGGTGGGGACACAGCCAAACCATATTAGACTCCTTGGACTTCATCCTTATTTAATTCCTTATGTTTAAAAGTATTTTGTTGATCACCTTGTCATATTTCTCTGCAACAAAAATACATTTTAAATAAGTTAAAATGTATTTTTTTCTGTATGTCCAGCCTCAGGAGACCAAGGAGACAGATGTAATCCAAAATGTTGTCAACAGGCAATTGTACAAATAAATTGTGTTTACTCACATAATGGAAGACCATGCAACACTGAAATATCAGTGAAATAGTGCTACATATATCAACATGGATAGATTTCAGATACATAATTTTTTTTTTTTTTTTTTTTTTTTTTTTTTTTTTTGAGACGGAGTCTCACGCTGTCGCCCAGGCTGGAGTGCAGTGGCGCGATCTCGGCTCACTGCAAGCTCCGCCTCCCGGGTTCACGCCATTCTCCTGCCTCAGCCTCCCGA
Organism: Macaca thibetana thibetana; assembly: GCF_024542745.1. Classification (NCBI taxonomy): domain Eukaryota; kingdom Metazoa; phylum Chordata; class Mammalia; order Primates; family Cercopithecidae; genus Macaca; species Macaca thibetana. Next base: position 30,189,867 of record NC_065579.1, read on the forward strand.
GTAGCTGGGACTACAGGCGCCCACAACCGCGCCCGGCTAATTTTTTGTATTTTTAGTAGAGACGGGGTTTCACCGTGGTCTCGATCTCCTGACCTTGTGATCCGCCCGCCTCGGCCTCCCAAAGTGCTGGGATTACAGGCGTGAGCCACCACGCCCGGCCTCAGATACATAATTTTAAAGAAAGAACTAAGTTGCATGAAAAATATGTAAGACAGACATATACCTTTTGTAAAAAAAAAATATGAAAATAAGAAATATATCACTGATAAACATCTATATAATAGAACTGTAACAAAAGGTAAAGGAATGATAAACCAAAATCAGAACAGTGATTACTTTACTCTTAGGGAAGGTGAAGGATGGGTTTAGAACAGATAAAAGGGGGCTGCAACAATATTTGCAACATTCTACTGTTGACTTTTGGATGTTATTTTACTACTCTTTTGTGTTATTTCTATGCCTAGGATATTTTTTAATGTTTTTAAAGAGGAGATTAGTAGCTATAAAGGTTCAGACCAACCTGACCTAGAGAGCCCTCATCATAACACAGGTGATGTGCCTGGGATGTCATGTAGTCTTCGTGTCTGGGAACACTGACCTTGCTGCCTGAGCACTCAACATTGGGAGGGACAAAGAAGAAAGGAGACATGGTCCATACATTCAGATCAGTCTTTGCTAGAGATCCTCACATCTGAAGCTTAGAGTTTGTTATCTGGTAGAATTGAAACTTGTTCTATGAACTTTTTCATTTCCACATTTGATTGACATTACATTGGCTCTGTCAAAAGAAAAATCTCAGAAAAATTAAATTTAACAGAGTTTAATTGAGCAAAGAACAATTTGTGAATCAGGCCGCTTCCTCAGCCAGAGTAGGCTCAGAGAAACTCCAGCACAGCCACATAGTGGAAGAAGATATATGAACAGAAACAGGAAAGTGATGCACGGAAGTGGAAGTGAGGTATAGAAACAGTCGCTTTGGTTACAGCTTGCCGTTTGCATTATTTGAACACAGTTTGAACAGTTGGCCCCCTTTAATTGGCAAGTGGTGATTGGCACAGAGTAGGTTACAGTCTGTTTACACTTCCATCTAGGTTATAGTTCACTATGTACAGAGAAACGTTTAGGCTGAACTTAAAATACATAAGGAGGCAGTTTTAGGCCAAACTTGATTCAACAGCTCTTTTAAGTTCTTGTTTGTCCACATGGGCACTCTCCTGACTACACTATCATTTCCCATTACACAAACTTTGATTCATTCCTTCATTTATTCATTTGATGTTTATTGACCTCCTAGTCCACACCAGATCCTGTAAAGAACACAGAGCAGGCTCTTCTGTTGAAGCCTACAGCTTATAGGAATTTTAGTATAAGAAATAAGGATTATTCAAAAGAAAGAGCAGAGGAAGGCAGGAAAAGAGTGGGGAGAAAATGAAGGCAAGCTTCCTGAGAACAGAAGGAAACACATGAACATGAATAATAAGGATTTTACTTCTTTATGCCCGAAGCCCATCTTGTTTTACACGCTTTTCTCTACCTAGTCCTTCGGCTTTGTTGGGTCCTCAGCATTTAAGACATTCTGATTTTCAGAGGCAGAAAGAAACAAAGAGAGAATCTAGTACCTGCCACTGGACTCTGGGGACCTTTTTATATGGGGACCTCTCCCCATTTGTGTTATTTTCCCCCAAGGGTCTCTTCTCTTTCAGATCTACCTTTTCACCTTTTTTGGGCCACGGAATACTGATGAAGCTTACGGACCCCTTTTCAGAATAATGTTGTAAATGCATAAAATAAAAATATATTTGGTTACAAAGAAATAATTAAATTAAAATGCAGTTCTATCCATTACCTCCCTGAGAGAGGACATACTAAGATAATAAAACAAAAAAGGGGAAAGCAAGACCTGTTCTTCAGAATGCTTCCACAAAAGATAATTGGCTAGGGTATAGTGATTTAACTGAAGACTAATGTATTTGCCTTGCCAGACAGAGGAATAAACTAACTAAGGAAAACTTGATTTACAAGTGAAGTGACTGATTGTCTGTTCCCTAATAAAGTGCTGTAATCAAAAATATTCAATGTTGTACTTCGACAGTGTTTCATTTATCAAATGTTTCCAGAATATCCAATCCATTTCTTAATTTCTGTTTACTCTTTCATCATCTCCCCCCATGCACCCTTGTCTTATTCCAATCTTTGATCTAAGCCTAAGATGTTGACAGAGGATTTAGCTTATCCTGCCTGGCTGCATAAGGTTCCACCACCTCCCTATTAATGAAGCAAATAGTACTAGAAAGACATCTAATGTAAGTATTGTCTATGTGAACAGTAACTGTGGCACTGGGAGCCTAGTAGAGTGCATGTCTAATCATTCATGGTAATTCATCCACTGGGCTTGATGTGGGGGGGGGAAATGCTTTTTGGCAAGCCAAGTCTTACACCCATTACAACTCAGCATCTTTACAGAAACTGATTGACAGAGGTCTATAAACATCCAGGTGACTAAATGTGGTGGTCCCTGTACCATCTCTTCATTTGGGAAACTCCCCAAACACCTCTTTAATAAAAGAGAAGGGTTTAAATATCTCCAGACCTGGGAGGCAGAAACACCTTGTTGTCTATTTTCTCTTCTCAGTAATTGCCCTTTTTTCCCAAAAAAACTTAATCAGCTATGTTTACCATTACAGTATAGTTTCAGACAAAATTATGATATTCCTTGTGCCATGATATCCTTTCTGATAATTGATATCAATTCACATAAATATTAAAATGCATTACCCTTACCCTTCCAAATAGAGACTCAATAATATTCTCTGTGTGTGTGTGTGTCTCTCTAATCTCTCTCTCTCACAGACACACACACATATATATACACACACACACATTGTACCTTTACCCAGCACTTTCTCCCCCTTTGCATCTCAGAGTACAGAGAGGAATAAAAAATTAAAAATATTAGATATTGCCTTTTGACTTGACTGCTAACACAATAAAGCAGCATTGTAAACTGAATCATGGGAGTCTGCTGTTCTTATTGCTCTCTTTGCTGGTATTACTTCATGGATATTAGAACCCTTAGGGATACTGGAATATGAATAAAGATTTTTTTTAAATCAGCTGGGTTTTTTTCTTGGTTCTGTTTCTAAAAATAATGCAGTTTGCAAAAACAGAAGGTTTGGTTTATAACACAAACAAAATTGTTACATTCTGAATGGGTTGTAAGTACCTGATTCTTTGCCTTTTTACTCATCCCTGCAAAAAAAAAAAAAAAATCTGCAAATCCATTTGCTAACCAGCTGTACCTCTGTGCGAAATAGATAACAACCTGTGCAAGCCAGGGTTTGCTGTGAATCGGTGCTGATAGGCCTGAATCTCATAGCTTTTTTTAAATGCTAATGACAAGAAACATTTCCAAAGCCAAAACGCTCTTGTAGATCTGTCTTCCTCTATTATGACTGATATTTGCTTGTAAGTACATAGAACACTTGTTCCCTGTCCCTTATCTGCGGTGCTGCAGCATGCTGACCTACATACCATTCAGCACAATATGATGCACAAACATCTTCTATATAATTTTTCATTTTCGACTTAAAAACAGTAGAGGCAAAATAGGATTGCTGCAAATCTAACAAAGAGATGGCATTATTTCCAAATAAAAATGTGCATTTTTCCAAAGAATTTATTTGTCTAGCAGCATGAAGTTCATACATAGCAATGCTGGGTAAAGGGTGTTGAATTGCGATTAGGAAGGAAGGACCCAGGGAGAGAAACAAAACCCATCTTTTCTATTACCCGAGAATAATTAAACTAACTTATTTCTTACCACAATTAAAAGTTCAGTTTTTGTGAACCTTGTTTTTGCAGTGTCATGAAATGAGGCAGATGTAATAATGCCAAAATACGTGCAATAATAACAAAGGACTAAGGGTAGAAAGTGACACGAGTAGCTGCAGGGAGGGACGAAATAATCTATTTTCACACCTGCTATTGTCAGAGCACTCCAAACCACGCCATTTATCTTTTTTAAATTTCTCGCTGCTATGGCTGCCACTTTGTAGGTCCTCTCCACCACTGATATGATACTTGGGTTTTCAGAAAAACTGTGAATAGCTGCAGTTGAAACCTTTAGCTTGTGGTTATCTGATGACCTAGCCTTCTTAATGCTCTGGGAGACCATTGTAATTGCAAATACAGTTGAACCACGTAAAAAGGAGAACTGCATTTCTAGGACGGGGCCACAAAGGAGACCCGCAGAGGTGCCAGCAAGGTCAAAGGGCAAATAGGGTGACTGGCCAAATTGAAAACCCCTCATTAACTTGGAACACAGCTGCAAGTCTCCACTTACACTGCCTTCCCTTTACCAACTGAAGAGGTGGCTTAGGAATGCACCTAGGTTTAATTTTTAATGATCAGCTGTCTTTGTTTTCCAAGTTTGATGTGTCTAAAACAATTGGAAAATCCCCAAGTAAGATAAAAATGGCTTGGGTTGTGGCCCAAATGACCTCTTTTCTTGCACTTTAAGTAACTTATTCTGTTCCCTAATTATTTTAAGGAAGTCTGAGTTAGAAAGCTTCAACACTTTGCCATCATTGTTGGGTGTTACCAAGTCGTAAGCATGAATCACATTTCTGAATCATTATTTTGTGGATCTCTAAAAGTAGAGCAACCCTTTATGACAAGTTAGCAATGATTTAAGTTTGACCAGCTAGAAGCCTCCCTTTTAAAAACCCACATCAAAGATAAAATAAATTTCCACACTTTTTGCAATGTTACAGTTACTTTGCTTAATTGTTTGCACCAGCCAAATTTATCCATCAGCTGCCAGATCCCTGCTTATTTGTAGCAGTGTTAACCCAGCATTTTACCATTTTTATGTGATATGACAAACAAAGCACTCTGTAGAGGGCCTGGAGACCCAGGGTTCATTTTAGCTCTACCATGAACTAGCTGTGTGACTTTGAGCAAATCACTTGACCTCTCTGAACCTGTTTATCTGGGGTTTGAAGTAGTGAGATGATAAGAACGCTTCTGGCTGTAAAATTCTATAATTGGCTTCCCATATCCTTTTCATTTGGGACCACTTATCTCACCACTGTTGGCTCATGTTAACTGCTAAATACCATAGAACAATTTTCTAAGTGCTTATTTCAGATGATACCAAAAGCTTTTGGAAAAACCTTATCTTTTGGCATTACCATAGATATGCTTAAGTGATAACCAGTTTCTACTTTACTATACATTGCTAATAGCAACAGTATACTCCCACATGAGTTCCATAGGTCTAACTTATTGATGGTCTATGCTAATGCAATTTCCAGAAAGTATGTTGTTATTAAATTTTCTGGAATTTCAACACAGCAAAACAACATGTAACTGCTTGATAAATTACTCTGAATAGATTTAGTAATTTGTGTAAGGGTGGCTCTCATTTATGTAAGAAGCCTAAATCCATTTAAAGTTAATTTCTAATTTTCTTATATTTATGTCATTCAGAAATATACTACTGGTCCAGGAGCAATCTTTCCAAAACCCAAGTGGACTATTAATTTTGTTTGGGTTAAAGCATAAAATTTTAACAGTGTACAGAATCCACAATTTGCCAATTACTCTTCACACGCCTTCTAAATACAGTCTATGCACTTTTTTCCTCCTAAGACTAAGATTTTGTGTTGCATCTCTGCTTTGTATCTTAAATATAATAGATGGTTTTATTAAGCCACAATTCCTACTAAATATCAAATTAACATTAAAATTTTCATGGACTTAGCAATCTGCATTTTATATTGCTTTCAATGATTTGGATGAAAACATAGTCAAAAATTCTGGGTCCCTGTCTTTGAGCATATATTTATAAAATACACCCAAATGAAGACTCTATTTCCTCATTGTCATCATTATTTAAAAATAAGCACCATGTTGTTGAATTCTGTCTGAGAGGATGCCAGGCACGCTAGGTAGAGCCATTTATAGTTATTATAGCTGCCCCATGAAAGATGAGAAGATGACAGTAAGATGAATTCATCCTCACAGAACATACAGATTATGAAATACAAGCATCAGGTAGAATTTCTATAAGGAATATAGGAAACTGGTAAATTTTAAATGCAATGCTCTGGTAACACCTTTAGGCTTTGGTGAACAGTTAATTATACACACACACCCCCCAACACACACACCCCAATGTACACTCAGCACAGCAATACAGGTAAGTGACCTGAAAATTACTCACAAACACACATTCATATCTCTGCTAAGGAATAATTTCTTAAAGAATTTTGAAAGTCAATAAATAAATTAGAAAGGAAATTAGATGACTTATTTTTACTTTGTTTTACCCAAATTTATTTATTTATTTACTTAACATTTATTGAACTCTTACTGTGTGCCAAACAGCATGTTTTCACTAAGTTCAATATAAATCATGAGAGAATAAAATATCCTCAAGGAAGAGATCACAGTGATTCCTAAGGTACTTTCATCATAAAATTTGCAAAACAGGCAAAATGGATAAGATATTGTTAATAAAATATTTTAAATCTGAGTTTTTAAAGCAAAGAAAAATTAAAGAGATACTACCCTGACAATTTTTTATACTACCACTGAAAATATTGCAGAATTTTATCCCAGGCTTTTTTTTTTTTTTTTTTTTTTTTTTTTTTTTTTTGGGTAGTAAACAGAATTTAGCTTTCCAGAACATTTAACTGTGAAGATGCAACTAATCTGGTAACTCTAGACTATCCGAAGGTAGATGATCTAAATCTTATCATACTTAATTCCCAAATGGTCATGAGTTAATGGAAAGGTAGCTAAAAGGAGCATGTTCCCTGCCCATCTGACAAAGGGTTAATATCCAGAATGTACAAAGAACTTAAGCAAATTTACAAGAAAAAATCAAACAACCTCATTAAAAAGTGGGTGAAGGATATGAACAGACACTTCTCAAAAGAAGACATTTATGCAGCCAACAGGCACATGAAAAAATGCTCATCATCACTGGCCATCAGAGAAATGCAAATCAAAATCACAATGAGATACCATCTCACACCAGTTAGAATGACCATCATTAAAAAGTCAAGAAACAACAGGTGCTGGAGAGGATGTGGAGAAATAGGAACACTTTTACACTGTTGGTGGGTCTAGCAACCATTATGAAAGACAGTGTGGTGATTCCTCAAGGATCTAGAACTAGAAATACCATTTGAACCATCCATCCCATTACTGGGTATATACCCAAAGGATTATAAATCACGCTGCTATGAAGACACATGCACACGTATGTTTATTGTGGCACTACTCACAATAGCAAAGACTTGGAACCAACCCAAATGTCCATCAGTGACAGACTGGATTAAGAAAATGTGGCACATATACACCATGGAATACTATGCAGCCATAGAAAAGGATGAGTTCATGTCCTTTGTAGGGACATGGATGAAGCTGGAAATTATCATTCTGAGCAAACTATCACAAGGACAGAAAACCAAACACCACATGTTCTCACTCATAGGTGGGAATTGAACAATGAGAACACTTGGACACAGGATGGGGAACATCACACACTGGGGCCTGTCGTGGGGTGGGGGGTGAGGGGAGGGATAGCATTAGGAGACATACCTAATGTAAATGACGAGTTAATGGGTGCAGCACACCAACATGGCACATGTATACATATGTAACAAGCCTGCATGTTGTGCACATGTACCCTAATAAATAAATAAATAAATAAATAAATAAATAAATAAAAGAGCATGTTCCAAGAAAGGAATGTCAAAACAAGTGCTATCGGCACGGCCATTAACACCGCATGTTCTCACTCATAGGTGGGAACTGAACAATGAAATCACTTGGACTCAGGAAGGGGAACATCACACACAGGGGCCTATCATGGGGAGGGGGAAGGGGGGAGGGATTGCATTGGGAGTTATACCTGATGTAAATGATGAGTTGATGGGTGCAGCACACCAACATGGCACAAGTATGCATATGTAACAAACCTGCACTTTATGCACATGTACCCTACAACTTAAAGTATAATAATAATAAATAAATTAAAAAAAAAAAAAAGCTGCATTTTCACATCATTTCAATTTGGTGTCCTTGAGTCTGGAGCTATCATACCAGGTGATCTTAGAAATGCTCCCCCTCCCACAGGTGTACTCATGAAGCTTAACCTGAGTTAGTCTCACCTATAGCTAGAGTCACCATTTGCTCAGGACACCACAGTTTACTCCTGTTATCCCAGCATAATTACTGATAGCATCCATTTACAGTTTTTAAAAGACCCTGGTTAAGGATAATTACACAAGCCCCCTATCCATAACACAATCTACGGGTCATACCCCAAGCCCTGCTTTAGAGCAAATTCTAGTCCTGACCCAGCACCAGAAATGCCCCAGTCAGCAAAGTTGCAAATTCCTGCTGGAATTATAATCTTTCGCCCCTATGCAATGGACATCGTTTTTTGAAGAAACAGGCTAGAGTCTACCGTGTCTGATTCATGAATATGGCCTGTAGATATATAGTCTGCTAAACCATAGCTTTCCTCCACTTGTACCCATTGAATTTGTTAAAAATCCCCAGGATCCAGTTAAGCTCTTTTGGATTCTGCACAAAGTCTGACTCTGCTGCACACTTCTTAAGAATAGAAAATGTATCCTATTCACCTTATTATCTCCCAATGCCTTTAGCACTCACCCTTATTTCTAAGAACCACTCAATAAATGTTGATGAAATGCCTGGAACATTTAGTTAAAACACCTGGATGGTTGGCCTTTCTACCCAGCCATTTATCATCATGTAGATCCAAAGAAATCCAGAAAATAGACAAATGCCATGCCAGTGTATGTTAGTGGGGAAAAGTACACAGGTGCTCATAGAAAGAAGTAACAGCCACACTTAAACCATTGCTCCCCAACCCAGTAACTTCTCAATCTATCTTCATGTTCTTTCCTAAGGCAACTAATTGGCCATTTCTGCAACCCGAATATTCAAGAGGTAGGAGCCAGTTCTTCCCCAAAAAAAACCATCAACGAAACAGTTGTTTCCACCTGGATCTCTTGGACAAATAAAGTCAGGTTTCAAGACAGAATTTTGCTAAAGAAACATTAATGATTAATGCTCCATCCTGCCTTAAATTGTACAGCATCTCAGGAAGTCTTGGCGCCCAGGGAAGGCTATCATGGTGAGTGAGAACAGTGAGGGATGCAATAGAAGATAATGGAAGAGTTTAAAATAATCTTTTGCTCATTCTGACTTTTTTTAAGTTGAAATTTGTTCACAAGTTATTAGCAAGAATTGCAGTATTTAAATAAACCTCATAAATTGTGCTGAAACATTCTGCCTCAGTTTTTACATTCTCCAGTTTTAATTCGTGATTTTTTTCAAATCACAACTTCAGCACATTTGTAATTTTTTCTCCAGCTCACCCAAGCAGACTAAATAAATGCTGTGACTATTCCTAATGGAATGATTTTTATGAGCCTACCACATGAGATGGAATCAAAACTGCCATATAATTTGGTGTTGTCTGGTAAGGAAAAGGTTTTCTACAACATCCATTCATCTTTGAAAAAAATGGATTTCAAGTTAGAAAGAAGGGATATAAAGAATTGGGCCCTGGAATCCAGACTCCACAGTAATAAACATGTTCTTTTGGAAGGTTTGTGTCTGGGAGCCTTCTCTTTTCATCGGCCAACATAAAAGTTGTTTCAGCAAGAAGTAGGGAACAAAGGAAGACTTTCATTTACAAAAGAAAGTTTAATGGCACAGTGTCTGTGAGGAACTTTTATTTATGCTGCACCTGGCATTATTTTTTAACTATCTGTGGAATGGAGTTGCCTGTGCCAACACGGACAAGAAAACAGTACGTTTGTATAACCAGCACATAAACTTTCATCATGTATGTAAGAACCCACAGCTCCCATCAGCTATGTCAATTTTTATTGGAGGACTCTAGCAGAGAGAAGGCACACTTGAATTATGTATGGAGTGGGGCTGCCTCCCAGTTTCTCCATGTGGAGGATGGTCACTAGGAGGTCGGGTCTGAGCCCTTTGCAGTGTGTGCCAGCTCACCACTCAGTTAACAAACCTCAGTGCTTGCCCATCTCAGGCCAAATATTTTTTGAAACAGCCTTGTAAACAGCAGATAGATAAAGTTGAGTTGAAGAAATCTTTTAATTCATGGCATAGTGCCCCCCTGTCATGGAAAGATTTTGGAGTTTTTAATTATAAAATCTTTAACTTCATTATCTTTCCTTTTTTTTTTTTTTTTTTTAGTCACAGAAAATATGATCCAGGTATGTAGTTGTGTGTTGCTCTCCTAAAGAGCGCAAGTCCAGTTGTCAAGATGACCTCATTCAGATAGAGGGAAACACACAGGATTGGGATTCCAGAAACCTAGGCTCCAGGACCAACTCAGCCATGCCCTGGCTGCTGTGTTTCTTTGGACATGTCACTTCATCTTCCTCTTCATCACAACGTCCTCCTCAATACAAGAATCTTGGCTGAGATCATCTCAAATTTCCATTCCAACTCTTAAAAAATGAGTCCACGATTCTCTAAGATAAGCCTAGCTTTACTATCATGCACATTTTAGTTGAATGTGAAAAGTTTATTTCTGATTCATGTAAATGCTGATTATTAAGGAAAAGAAGGTTTTGAGCTACAAAACCTGCATCCTCTAACCATCAGCACCAGTAAATCTGCAGGCCCAGTATTTCTGCCATGCTCAGAAAGACCCAGATAGAATGCTAACTAGGTATCAAGACAAAGTCCGACAAAGACATCCAGTGGCAAGTTATATGTCAAATTTACTCTCAAAGAAAAGAAGAAAAAGAAGACTCTGTGTTTAATCCACACTACAGCTTCCTACAGTTCAAAATGGGGATTGGGATTAATCTCTAGCTAATTTTAAATTAAGAAAAACATAATCTTTTGAAACATATGAAATCTTAAGTAAGCATCATTTCTCGCTAGATATGCTATTACCACAAATAACACAGAATATAACTCCAATATTTGAGGTCCCAAATATTAAAAGTACAGGTTTTCCTTGTGATTTTCAAACTTTTAAAACCCAGCTTAATCTCTCATGCTGACAAGTCTATAATTTTATAAATGGAAATTATAATTTTGCCCCTCTTTCCTAAAATCCTAATCTCTCTCCCCTTCTACCCACTCTCCTCTTCACCAGGGAACAACTGCCGATTGCCTGGCTTTCCAGTTGCCGCAGCCCCAACCAGGTCAGCCAAGAGCAAAACTGAATATGCCACTGAACACTGAATTGCAGGAGTGTCCACAAAAGCTTGTTGCATTGAGCAGTGAAGGAACAGTTTCCAATTCAAAAAAAAAAAAAAAAAAAAAAAAAACTTCTCTTAAAGGGGCCTCTTGCAGGAAAGCTGCACACATCCACTTTTGGGTCATGCGTTCATTCACTCCCTCAGCTGCCAGCAGTCATTCACTCCAAACGGAGCTCAAGCATTTCCTGGGTAGGTAGGCCACAGTCTGAGCGTGTCAAAGCTTTTCTTTGTCCCTGGAGCTGTTAGCTACGTTCCGAGTTTCCATGTACCACATACTTAGTTGAAGCTATGTGGGGGCGGGACCAAAAAAAGAAGTCCACAGATGTATAGTTAGCTTTTATGTCCTGTAGGGATACCCTTGAAACATGTTTAAAAATGTCAGTCAAGACATCTGGTCAGCTGTCCTAATCCATATTGGGGTTTTTAGGCTACTGTTATGCCCCAATATGCTTTGAACATTGCCAATATGCTTTCTCTGCAGAAGCAGCAGTATGTCCCCTTTGGTTTCTCAGTTCATCCCCAGCACTGGTGTTTATAGTGTCACGTACCGAGCAAAATGAAAAACCACATACTGTATCTCGTGTGTCTGGCTAATGAAACGGGTCGGACAAACCTTGTGCAATCAGGGACCGGGGCCGATTGGCTTAGGTCGGGTCCATCTTGCAGACTGCAAAAGAATCAGCTGTCGCCAGTGCCATGCGGCAGATGGACAGTTTGCATCGATTTCCAGGCAGGCGCCAAACCCTTTAGAAGCTTTGGCAGCCCAAGCACCATCAGGCAGCAGCCTTTGATGTCGTGCAGATGGCTGTGGCAGCCATCTTGCCTTCGCATCCTGAGAGGCCCAAGTCTTACTTTCAGGCAGCGTTCACTCTGGCCTACCCCGGCGGTCAGTCAGAGAGATGCGGCCCTGATCTAAGAGGCACTTGCCACTAGCCAGTACCTTCCGCCAGCTTCTACTTCTACATGCATAGCGGCTAAAATGTTCTTTCTTTAAAAAAAAAAAAAAAAAAGGAAAACACCACACACACACACACACACACACACACACACACACACACACACACACCCCTGGTCTGATTCCTCCTGACTCAGATTTCTGGAGGTAAATATGCCTCTTGACCTCTTCCCAGATCACTACTACTCCAACCCCTAGAGGGTAACTGTTTTTCTTCCCTGGTAAGTGAAAGCTTGTCAAAAACCTTTCACCACATCGACTTCCGCGTAGATGACAGGGGCACCTAGATCCCTTTACACCCAAACAAAAGCACAAAGAGAAGAGGTAAGTAGTGCCTGTTTTCTCCTTCCCCGGTCACAAGTTTCGCCCCCAGACAGTCTTAGGCTCCCTTTTACCCTGGCATTGCCACCCAAGTGGCAGCAATCGGCTAATTTCAGAATATTCAGAATTGCAAATTGGAAGATTTTAAATTTGGTGTCCATTTTAAGACTCCCTCAGAGGTCTGCTTCATCTGGTTCTGACTTGTCCTAAGCCCTAAAGCAGAACAAAGCATTGTCTTCATGGTGGTCAGACTAATCTTGTGCCATGAATAGCCCAGAGTAATCTGTGGAAAAGCTGAGCCTGGAGGTCTTCCAAACAGAGCCCTCGCACATTTGGTAGGAGCAGTTAGGAATTCTGACTGGCACTATTAGTCAGAAGTCATGTCACTGCACCGTAGAAGCAAGAGTGCGTCTCTCCGGCACATAAGCTCAACACAGAAATTTCTACTTCCCTCCACCCACTTGGTAGAGCAGGGCAGGCAGAAAGAAGTTTAGAGCAAATGGCTGAAAAAAATTAAAAACAAATTCAGTGAAAATAAATTCAATAATGTGTGATTTCCAGCCACTCAAAAGTAATAGAAATATTTGGTAAAAATATATAGATATAAATTGCCAATTAATGCAAACTGGTTAAAGCCAGTAAATGGAAAAAAATAAAAAGTTAATTAGAGCTTTTTGAAGCTTTGTTATATATACATCATTTGCAGGTGCTATAAAAGTGAAAAATAACCATTATAATTACCAGTATTCAAAGATTCATATTTTTCTCATGTAATTTATTTAGGATTATCAGTTTCCTTGTAGTTATACAAAAGGCCTGTCAAGGTGTTTCCCACGTGTTTGGCTCGCGTGTGTTCCAAAAACAAGCCAAAATGCTGTTGTATTTCACCCAGTACAGGGAAGCTACTCTGAGGAAAAAAAATAGGCCAAGTTTTACCTGGATCTCTATCTTGGTTAAATTATCTTACATGTATTTCAATTTTTTTCTTGTTCTTTCTGTCTTTATCTTTTACTCTTTCTTTGTTAAAATACATCTGTGTTTGTTGACTGCCCCAGATTATATCTAAGTGAGGAGTGGGTGTACTAGCACCTGGTATAGTATATGTAGCTTAACAATACGTATCATTACATTATTTACAGCTCATTTTATGTTATTCAATAGTAAACTGCAAATTAACCCTCCAAAAACCAGTCAGAGAAAATGCTCCGTTAGTCTATCCAATGAAGGCTTTTGTTCCCCAGCAGAATTGTTAAGAGTACATCTATAACTGTATTCATAAATACAGAAGTGTGTTCATTACAGCAGGGATGCCCACCAGAGCCAGCTAATTCCTCTCTCAGGAAATCTGTTTCATAATGATATTCCTTACTACACCACACTTGTACTTATGCTGATAGCACAGGTTATAAAAGGGACTTAGGATAGGAGTCAATTAATGTACTGGCTCCTTAACCTCCTTTATTAGAGTACATTAGGCACCAAAGGGACTCAGTGTTATGCTGCTGGCCATAGAAACACCCAAGCGATAACATTTCATGCCGTCTCAGCCTTGTCTTCAGTTCACAGGCATATACATCATGATCTGACCTCGTTAGGCACTGATTCAGCTGCAGGTGAATACAGAGGGCAAGACTGGTGGAAGTAGGTGCCAAGAAAGTATCTTTCTCACACCTGGGAAAAGAAATGGCCGTCACCAAATTTGACCTCAGGGTCCATGGTACTTTTCACTGTGAGTGTCTAATAAGCTGGATCTTCTAAATCAAGTTCTACTAACTTTTGTCTACATTTGGGAGAACTGAAGCTCAGAGAGGCAAAACAACTAGCCTAAAGTCGCTCAGCTTGTTAAGAGCAGAACTGAAACTGGAGAATTCGGAGTTCCTGATTCCTAGAAGGGAGCTCCCACTCCATCTCCTGATGCTTTTTCAATACGAAAAGCAATCATTAATAAGCAATTACTAAAGACTCAACTCAGGGAAGGGAAAGTAATAGAAGTATAAATATAAATAAGTTTTAAAAGATAGGATTTTAAACTGGGTTGTGGGAAAGAAAATACAAGTTTTAAATATTTGGTTTCCCTTTTTCTCCTCAAATTTGCATTAATAGGGAAATAAATGTATGTGTTGGACCAAAACTGAATGCATTTTTAATAATGTGGAGTTTTCTAAAAGAAGCAGTCAGTATAATGTGAGGTGAGAAAGAATCCTATGTTACAACGCTACCCAAATACTACTGCTAACCTTTAAAGAACCCAACAATGTCTCATTGCTGAATTAATCAGTCTCAAGATTATCAGCAATTTAGCTACATTTTGTTGGTAATTAGCTTGATAAATTAAGATCTGCAATAGAAAACATGACATCTTATTGTTCCCGAGGTTTTATGGTATTTTTCTAAAAACAGCAGCTTTCTTTTAAAACATTCATTTCTATTGCAAGGAGACAAACAACAAAACCCAAAGTTTACCAAGTCTGGCTCCAGACAACAACAGTCTGCCCCAGATCCACTGGGCAAAATATCAAAGATTAGCCATTCATAATGCAAACTTCAAACGTGTGGTTTAAAATAATGTTCAAATCTTAGGACTGTGGGCAGTGGCTTCTAGATAGTAAGAAACTATGAGTTCACTTCCTTAATGTTCTCTTTTCTACAATCATGGAACAATGAACTGGTGAAGAAATAGTTTGAAAAATGGTGGAACACGGAGAGATGTTTTCATGTTTATCTGAATGGCTCTCTGTGTATTAAGAGTGCAAAACTGGCAAATTAGAAGCTGGGCTCTTTTTCATCAAAACTGTCCACAAACAAGACGATTTCTTGGGGCTAATTTCCATTCAGGGGATAGTGAGAGTTATTTTAAACGACCAAAGCCATTTCAGAAGGGTAAGAGCATGGCAACATGTCCACCGGGTCAGAACTGTTCACTCTCAAAGACTTGAAACGCTCCAGAAGCACTGGTGATACAATTCCCTCCCTTTCACAATGAATGGAAATGAGAAAAGGTATCTTCCTCTGAAACATGCTAAAAATATAGCAATTACCCGATACAGATGTGGTGTTATAAACTCCTATTCCAAAGCATTCTGTTTCAGCCATGATTTCCATTGCAGAAAACTGTACTAATAGAAACATCCCTATTAATCCGAATTTGAGATATTTCATACAATGTATATTACCTTTCTGCTGCCTGCAACCTTCTGCCAGGTTTTTTTTTTTTTCTCTTTAGGAGGTGCTTTGAGGGGACCATACCATGAGAACAATACACAGCTGCTGCTGTATAGAGATATCTAATTGTCAATATTGTGGAAATTCTACAGCTTATTACGTGCATTCAGTCTAATTCTGGGCAAATTGCCAGTCACTTCAGGGACAATCAAGTGAGCCACATTACACGTGGTACAGCATCACAGCTTTAAGATACCCGGCTGTTTTGCCTCTGGCCAGAGAATGTTCGTACCAGTACTACCGAGTGAAGGGGGGTAACTACAAATAAAATAAAATTTGTATTTTTTCAAGTGGGCTGCATTTCAAGCCCAGATGTTAGTAATGAAAGATTCAATTTAAGGATTTAAATTACAAATAAATAAAGTATGAAACAGATGTGATTTTTAAGGAAGTTCAAATTATCCAGGAAGAAAAATATCTCTGTGCATGACAAAGTAATAGGGATTGTCTTGAAGAGTCTGTTGAAAACAATCTGCTAAGCGCAATTCACCCTTAGGACAGGATTGGTTTGGAATGGGAAGGACTGGTGGAGCTTGTCATTAAACAAAAATTGTGTTTAATAAAACTTTATAACCGTGATTAATCCTATGAGGCCCTAAAGGAGTTTGCAGTTTCTGATAAACACATTTTCCTTGTTTGCAATGGTAATGATATTTTGAAGTGAATGGAATAAGAACAAAAAATTCTAAGGGTAGAAAAATGTGGGTTTGGCAGGTACCACCTAGGCAGAAATTACAGGGACATGTAAGAAACAAGGGCCACCCATTAGGAAACTGCTTTGATGTGTATGTGACACATATACCTAAAGATGAGTGTAAATATTACTAAGAAACAAAGGTATTGAGCAGACGGTAATGGAGTACATCTTTATACAGACAAGCTAATAAGGCTTTTTTAAATTCTAAGCTGATCATTAGGTTTGCCTATCAAAAGGGTGACAGTGATGTGAGACACAAGGTCTCATATCTGGAGACTGTTCTATAAAACCGAAATCAGAAAGGACCATCCGGAGCTTCTCTGTCTAGTACAGTAGCCACTAGCCACATGTGGCAATTTATATTTAAATTTTTATTAATTAAAATTAAATAAAATGCAATATTCCACTTTCTATCATGTTAGCTACATTTTAAGTACTTAATAGCCACATGTGGCTAGTGGCTACCATATTGGATAGCACAGATAAAGAAGAGTTCCATCACTGCAGAAAATTCTATTGGAGCAATGGAGTAAGATTAGATTTGGACATTAATTTGGATTTAAGAGTTCAATTCTTAGTTCTCTTTTTTTCTAGCCTTGGGGTCTTGTGCCATTTGGTTGTCCTTCATGATCCTGAATCTCAAGCACACCGGGGTGCTCAAGCATACCCTGATACTCAAACAAGGCTGACGAAGATAGCGATTACAATAAACTGCATGAGCCCCAAGGAAAAACCAAGCCACAAGCCCTGGTCTGCTGACCTGATCTCTCGCTACCTGTCAGTTATCTCCAACAAGTGACAGAGAACAACCACCACCAGAATCTCATTCTCAATGCATACGCATCTTAAGAGTGCTATAGCACCGACAACCAAACCTTTGGTAATCAAAAGGCTACAAAACTAAAGCATTTTGTGGGGAATGTGGAAGTGGAGATTACAAACTGCAAAACAATAGGGCTTTAATGAGAAAGCCAGTTCGAGGGAAAAAAGCATTAATCCTTTGACATATAAGCTCTAACAATTGCGTAGTGCATGGTGGTAGGGGGAATCTTATCTCCTGGGCATCTCCCCTAGCACCAACTTAGCATCCTCAGAGTGCCAGCTCGCACACAAACCCACCCTGGAAGCACAGCACAGCTTCTTTGTGCACAGGGCATCCTCCCTGTGCCACATGAACTTTTTCTGACTCCTTGGAACTGCCAGCAGCCATTTCACTTGGATTCTGGCTGTGACAAAAGCAGCACTGCCTTTCTGGCATCAGATGGAAAATGTAATTTTGCAGAAACTTGAAAGTCGAAACCTTTCAAAAGTCAAGATCCTTCAATACATGCCAGAGTAATTTTCGAAAAACTTTTATAAGGTCTTCCAATTCCAAGAGCACTTTCAAAATGTTTACATTTTTCTCTTATAGTAAAATAGATGCCTTTCCGTCATCTCTCACACAGACTTCACCGCATTCTCTGTTTGTTGAAGGATTTTTGTTTCACAAGTCACACATATTTCTCTATCAAATATATTAAAGTAATCCACGTACTGAAAGAATCCTAGGATATTGGAGCTAAATGGGAATCTAGAGATGGTCTAGCCCATGGTCCACAAACAACCAGGGCATTCCTGAAAGGGCTGCAGCAAACACAAGAATTTTCCATAGTATATAAAATTGTGTATGGAAATTTTTGTGAGAAGAGGATCCATAGCTATTATGAAATCATCAAAGACCAAAGAAAGATAAGAACCATTGATCTAGCCTATTCTAAATAAGAAAACTGAGGCTTAGAGAAATGAAGTGACCTTCTGAAAAGTCATACCAATTACTTTGTAATTCACGTCAGACTAAAAAGTCTTGTCTAGATTCATAATCCACTGCCATTTCCACTAAAACAATTGCCTATTATTTCTTCTTGCCTATAGGTAATTCACATGCCAAACTGAATTTAAAATTCCTGGATTTATTGTAAGGCAGAAAAGCCAAAAAAAAATCACAAATGAAAATTTTGGATTTCAAGGAAATGTTCAATTGTAGGTGTGTTGTGTTCTGTGTTACTACTACACAAACTCAATTAGTTACCTACATTGAGGGAAATTTGGGGAATTCAATGTTGCTTAGGAAAGCTTAGCTTTTTGCCTTTTTCCAAATTTTAGAACTGTTTTAGAAAGATTACCCACCACTAATTATTTCCTAGAGACATAATATGTTTTTTAAAAATAAATTCACTTACCGGGTTCTGCTGTATACATTAAATTTTGGATGTAGATAAGCACATGGATTATCAGGAAATGCATGTGTGTTAAGATTACTTGCTTACCAGAAATGTTTAAGAGGTTAAGGGGGAAAAGTATTTGTTTTTTAATTGAAGTTTTTAAGACATTTAATGTGCATTTATTTCTTCTGCACCATGCTGATTAAGGGTTCAGGTTCAAAACAGATGAATGTGGATTTAATCTTGGCCCCACCCCTTACAATCACACAAACCCTGTGACTTTGCACAAATTACTTAGTTTCTCCAAACCTCATCTTTCTCATCTGTGCAGTGGAGATAAAAATAAGAGTGACATGATAAAATTGTTTTAAAACAGTAAGTTCAAGGGCTTTGAAAAGTGTTTGGCACAGAGAAAGGGCTCAGTAAGGGTTAGTTCATAATTACAACAAATTTTAGATGTCAAACATCAGACATTTAAAAATATGTAAAAAGACCAGTAAATCCGTCATAGTGGGTTGAATGGTGCCCCCCACCAAATAATACATCCACATGCAACTCCCAGAACCTGTGAATTTGACCCTATTTGTAAAAATGGTCTTTGTGAATGTTGTTAAATTAAGGATCTTAAAATGAGACTATCTTGGATTATCTGGATAGGTGCTAAATCTAATAAGGGTCATTATAATATGACACACAGAGGAGAGGCACATGGCAGAAGAGGAGAGGGCTATGTGAAGATAGAGGCAAAGGTTGAAGTGATGCTGCCACAAGCCAAGGAACACCAGGAGCCACCAGAAGCTGGAAGAGGCAAAGAAGGAATCTTCCCTAGAACCTTCAGGGAAGTGTGGGCCTGACAACACCTTGATTTTGGACTTCTGGCCTTCAGTACTGTCAAAGAATAAATCCTTTTGTTTTAAGTCACCAAGTTTGTGGTAATTTGTTATAGCAGCCACAGGAAACAAATTAATCCATTATGCCTTCCATGAAATTATATGCATTATTGATACACACATAATCTACCACAGTATAAAATTGGGATTATTTTTAAGCGAATCTCACAAATAATAACATATTTGATTTATATTTAACAAAACTAGCAAAACGTTCACCAAGGGACCTCGCTCGCCTTGTAGGTTTCCTTCACTTTTAGGTCTACCTTTCCCTGTGGCTGCACCACAGCTGACACAGTACACAGAAAGTATGGGGTCATTTCAGAAACTCACCCTCTTCTCCACTCCCCTGGTTTCTGTTATCTTGTTCTTCCTCAGTGACAACAGACTTACACGAAGTGTGTCAGTCACTTGGTTTCATAAGGAAGAGGGGAACAAGCAGCAGTCAGACCCAGGGATGAACTCATCAACCAAATTCAAGTGCAAGCTAAGGAAAGGAAGGCCCAACAAAGGCACATGGTGATTAACTCCTGCAGATGGAATTGTTCTTCTGCCTATTTTGATGTTTCAGAATAGTAAGAGTGGTGCTCAGAAGAAGAAAAAGAAATGTAAGCAATTCTATTTCACTCTATTGCAAGTAGATTAAATAATAATCTAAGAATGTTTACTGCCTATAAAATGGCATTGCCCAAACAGTACTCAGAAATGCCACCCCAATATCCTCTTCAACTGTCCTTCAACTAAGGTAAAAATTTAAAAAAAAATTTAAAAATGAACATTTCCTTTCAGACATGTATGCTGAGGTAAAGACTTTTCAGTGAAAATGGTCAAACCTGTTTTGTCACCTGCCCTAATGGCAATGTGATCAAATGCACGGCCAATCAGATCATGCTGGTGTTTGGCTCCTCAGATGCCTTTGATAGAGTCTGTGTCCCTGCCCCCCAGCTTCTGTCTTCTTCAGTCCCAGGTTGCCAGTTACAACTGTAACCATCTCCAGGGGAGTACTACCCTTCCGAATCCAGAGCAGCTTCACTTCTCATGCTAAAGCTGGAAGCTCCTGGGAGTCTACAAGAGCTCCTCCCACTACCCTCACCTCCCACCCACCCAATAGTCAGCAGCCAGTCACTTGCCCCATGTCACAGAACATCATTCAGTTCAGGCCTATATTAGTCATGCTGAATGTCACATGACTACAGAGCAGTGTTCCTGCACCTGCACATCTAACTACCCTACGAGGCTTTTGGGTATTTTAATAGAAGTAGGTGATTAATAGGTAGGTAGATAGGCTGGATGCAGTGGCTCATTCCTGTAATTGCAGCACTTTGAAAGGCCAAGGCAGGCGGCTCACTTGAGCTCATGAGTTCGAGACAAACCTGGGCCACATGGCAAAACTTCATCTCTACAAAAGATACAGAAAATTAGCCCGGCATGGTGATGTGCCTATAGTCCCAACTATTTGGGAGGCCGAGGTAGGAAGATGTCTTGAACCCCAGAGACCGAGGCTACAGCGAGCCATTATCAGGCCACTGCACTCCAGCCTGGACAGCAAAACTGTCTCAAAAAAATAAAAACAGGTAGATAGATTAGAGAGAGAGAGACATACAGACAGACATTTATCTTCAATTATATAAAATATTTGTCCTCTGAGAGTAAATTTCATCCTTAAAGCAGACGAAAGCCTAATGAACAAGGTGATGGACTAAGTAAGCCAAGTAACCCTGTCTTGGTCCAAAAAGGGCTTAAGTAAGAAAAAAAAAATTAGATAGATTGTCTTATGTGGCTTATAAATTAGCTCTGAGAAACACTACAAAAGAAACATTCAGAACATTCCAGACAATCACACGACCCCCAGGACTTCGATGCTTTTCTTGCTAAGTGTTCTGTTAAAAAGTCTGTATCCTTGATTCTCAGCCATACTTTGTGTGAGTCATGTTAACATCCAGACTAAATCTATATTCCATCATCAGGAGAATGCACTCAATGAAGAAGGCTCCTTAAAAGTCTTCTCCTGTAGTTAAAAAAAACAAACAACAACAAAAAACAGAGTCTCAGTCTTTGTCGCTTTTTGGTCAATAGAACCATGTGGTTTCAAATCAGGAAGGAAATTGCCAGTGGAATCAAAATAGTACGGGAGTGAGATAAACAGAAAAAAAATTACCCTCTGCGAGAACAGCAGGCAGAGAGAATAAAGTAGAGATTGGAGAAAGCGGTAACAGAAGACAACAAGCACCAAGCACTGGACAAAGTCAGGAGTCCTGGGTTCAAATTCTGAAATTCTGTCCTACTAATTTATTCAAGTCATTTCGCCGACCTGAGCCTAGATTCCTCACCTGCACAGTGAGCATCATAACACTCACTCTCAGGGTCCTGAGGGTCGGTTGAGATAAGGAATGTACAAATGTTTAGTGAACTGTAAGCACGAGGAAATGTTATATTTTTTCATTATGATTAAAAAGTCATATTGCTTGAGTATGTGTACCCATCCCTACCCCCATGCCAACACTACCGCCTACCTGATGAGGAGAATTCACCCCTCTGTTGTTCCCCTGCCCGTGTCCTGCTCCAACATCTGTTTAACACTTTCTGTGGAGAGTTCATCTTCCCCTAATCAGTTCCCTGAGCTTTTCAGATGAAGAATTGGTGGGGGGAGTAGAGAAAAGATAAGCAAGAAGAAGAAAAAAGAAAGAAAGAAAAATGACTAAAGGCAATTTAAATAACAAAGTACTGAGAGAGAGAGAGAAGAAGATGGAGGTAGAGAAATTTCTAAGTGATTTGAGGGGAGAGGCACTGGAATAATTGTAAAATGAGAGGTTTGATTGAAAAGAGCTGCTATGGACTGTTGTATTTTGGTCTTACTGCAGATTTCCAAAATTCAAATAGAGAATAGAATTCCTTTTTAATTAGCTTTGGCTTTGAAAATATGACTCTTGAACAAGATGTGGCTTCCAGACCGAGCCAGATGGAAACCCAGATTTATAAGGGTTATAAACTGTAGCTAGTTGGACTGAGTAATTTGAACTTATCAAGGTATAAACATGAAATTATTTTATTTTTCCGGTAACTACTACCAACTGTGATCACCAAACCTCCCAATTTTCCCTACAGATTGGTGGACATACTTAATGATACTTCAGCCTGATTCCCTAACTTTACAATCACTTTCCGTTTAAAAAAAAAAAAAAGGCCCTTTTGGATTATTAAGAGATAGTCTCTACTACTTAAGAACTTGTGTTCAATTCAGAGTTTACCCACTGCCCCCATACATTGCGGTAGTCTGCAGACAATATTATCTGTTCTGTCTTTCCTATATCTCCTTCTTCCTTATACTTATTCTTCTTGTTTCTCCATGGGAAGGAGAAAGAGAAAAGAGTTATTTCTTTTTGTGGCTGCTGTGGCAAATAGGCTGTCTTCTTCGTCGTTGGCCAAATGCACTATTCCCTTACATGAACATCCCCCAGCTGGGGCTGTTCCTGAATTAAATGCCTGATCTGTCTCATGGTCCACATAGCCCTTGTGCCTCAGTGAGGCAGTGAGGTCTCCTTTGGCCCCATTAAGGAACTGGGGGAATCCATCCCTACCATTCTCCCTTCCTTGGTGGTTCCTGAAAAACTGCAACTGTATCTTCCACTGACACCCAGCAGCTGCTCTCTAATGCATGAGTCTTTTTGCCTCACACTGCAGAGGTCCCCCAAAAGAAGCCTCTAATATGATCTATTCTCTGTATTTCCAGTTCCAAAATCTATAGTTACAATGATCTATCTTCGGGAGAAATTAGGAATTCAAGAAGGCAATTCGTTTCCTCCCTCAGCACCATCATACCATCTCCCCACTCTACTCTACCCCTGTGCTTTTCCCTCACTTAGTACAGGGGAAGATCAGCAGCTCCAGTCGCTTGGCTGGTACCCAGACCGGGAACAAGATGCTGGTTTCTTTCTCTCTCTCAGCTTCTGAAAAATAGACCAGGTGAATACCTGCCCACCAGGGAGGACAGATGAGTGTCTTCATCCATCTGTGCTGCTTTAACAAAATACCTCAGACTGGGTAATTTATAAACAATAGATGAGGGCTGCTCCCTGCTTCCAAGATGGCACCTTGTTGCTGCATCCTCCAGAGGGGACCAACACTGTGTCCTCACATGGCAGAAGGGACAGAAGGGCAAGAAGGGTCTAAACTAGTTCTCCCCAGGCTTTATAAGGCACTAATTTGTTCATGACAGTAGAGCAAACTACATTTCCCGACTCCTTTGCCAGGTGGCTTGTGATTACAGATTGAAAGAAGGAGGGAAGAAGAAACTTAGCTCTCCGGCTTCCAGCTCCAGTCCGCATCACTCCAGCAGTAAAGGACAGCTATGGTTCCAAATTCCTGATTCTTTTGTCACTCATGGTATCAGCCTTATCACACTCCTTCAGCAGTACTCATAGCAGCCATACTAGTGCTCCATTCCACCCCCATGATTCTAGTATCGACTGGCCTTGCCCTTTTGGCTGTCCGAGTGCCAATCAAGCCTTCCCACATGCACTGTTGGCTGTGCCCTCCTAAAGCTCACAGCACCAACCAGCCATGCCTCCCCTAGAGATCTGAGCACCAGCCCTCAAATCTCCCTTTTAAGACTTAACCACCTGCCCTGCAGAGGCTTCTCCTCCAAGCTTCCAACTTCTGGTAACATTTCCTCTTCCCTCTCCAGTAATGCCTGAGTTTCACCCCCAGAGATTCTTGGTCTTAAGTATGGCCTGGGCATCAGGATTTTTAAACACACTATTATGCAGCCAAGGTGTTGAACCACTGCAACAGTCATTGTACAAATAATGAGAAAAGCTTACTCAGATGTATCCACATTTTATCACACTGGCTCTCTAAGACCATCAGCACATTTGCAAAAATGTTGACCACAGGTAAGGTAGAAGCAAGGATGGCTGTGTAATCAATTAATCCTTGAAGTCAGAAGGTAGCTAATGAAATTGCACATGCCCAACACTAACTTAGGGACTATGCAAGACATAAAGAAGTAAAAGACATGGTTTCTGATCACAGTAGTACTATAATTTAGTTAGAGAAGTCAATATTAATACTCACAAAGAAAGTAAAGAATTATGCAGAGACAATAAGGAGATAGTTTATTACATAATACAACAAGGATAGGTTGATTTAGTGTTAAAAACAATCCTCTCTGCTCCTCACACCTCATCACAACAGGTGAACACACTTGCTTCCACCTACAGGGTTCAAATTAGACTGCAGGTGCTCTGCATCAGAATCACCAGGGTTCTCTTTAAGATTCTCAAGCCCCATCCCATTGTCTCAGTCAGTGAGGCCTAGAAATCAGCATTTTAACATACTCTGCCAGGTGCCATGGTTCACGCCTGTAATCCCAGCACTTTGGGAGGCTGAGGCGGGTGGATCGCTTGAGCTCAGGAGTACGAAACCAGCCTGGGCAACATGGCAAGACCCCCGTCTCTAAAACAAACAAACAAACAAAATACTCTCCAGGTGATGCTGATAGATGTTGTTTCCAATCATACATAGAAAATAAAACTAGTTTAATAGTTTACTTCATGCCATTTTTCTTTAGCAATCAGTGCCCTGTATCTGTATCTGGGGTCCAGGCATTTGGCATCCCACCCCATTACTCCCTCTCCTTGCCTGAGCTCCTGAGTTTCTCATAGCAAACCATTTTACTGGCTGCAGTACCAAACCACTTCTGCAAGACTTGGCCAAGAATTCTACACTGATCCCAGCTCTAACCTCTGCCCTCAGTATTGCTGACCTTGGATTCTTCCAAGCCCACAATCTCCTAGAGCATCCTCCATGCTTCTCACCTGCTTACCTTCCAGCCAGCCTAGCCTCCATGTGCCTAGTCTTGCCTCAGGCTCACAGCAAGGCTTCTTCCTGCCATGTGGGCTAACGTCATCTGAGCTGCCCTTTCTGGGAAGTGGGGCTATGTCTGCACCTTGTAGTATGGAACACAGTGAAGTTTAATTGGCCATCATGGCAACCCAAACCCATAACTTAGGTTCATCAATTAAGAGCTCCAAGTTAATTGGCTAAAAGTACGAAAGTATGTTTGATAATATAATAGAAATGGCCAAATTTTGCCTCCTCCCTGTTGTCGGGGGGAAGTAGAAATTGCTAATAGTCTTCGTGCTGTTCTAAATAATAATACATGGGTATGGCAGTTTGTGCTTCATGAAACCTCTTGTGCATTTCACCTCTGTTGATTCCTTCAACAGTTTTGTAGGGGAGGTCATGCTGCTATTTTCATCCCCACTTTGTGATTGAGAAAACTGAGGCCCCATGGCTACCTTTGGAAGACTTAAAACCCTCTAGAGGGCCCTTGGGTGATCAACTGGTACTCATCTGGGTCCATATAGCTCTACAGCAAGAATAAGGAACACCAAGAATATGCCAGGTATTTTGTACATATTATCCTTCTCCCTGCCCCCCTTCCCAGGCTCATTTCTCTCTCTCCAGTCACACTGACTTCCCTGCAGTTCCTCAAACATGGCAGGCACCTCCTGCCTCAGGGCTGTTACCCTTGCTAACCTCTGTGCTTGTGATGATCTTTTTGCAGGTATCTGCATGGCTGGGTCCCTTCCTTCTTCTTTCTTTCCTTCCTTCTTCCTATCTTTAGTCAAATATCTCGTTCTCTGTGAAGACTTCCCTAACCAACCTACTTAATCAAAATCCAAACTCTACACCACCAATCCCTACCTCTTCCCTACTGTCTGTTTCTCCATAGCATCTATTACCATCTGACATACTTATTTATGCACTTTATTGTCTATCTCCTGCACAATAGCATATAAACTTCATAAGCACAGATTCCTATCTATTTTCTTCACTGCACAGAGTAGGCAGTCAATAAGCATTTGTTGAATGAATAAATTATATCATCTAGCCCTCAGTATCCCTGAAAAATAAGTGTTATTAGCTCTACTTTAGAGATGAGGAAACTAATCTCTAAAGAGAATTTAAGTAACTTGCCCTAAATCTAGAGCTGCCAGACTTAGCAAATAAAAGTACAATATGTTCAACTAAATTTGAATATCAGATGAACAACAAATAAAAATTTTTTGTATAAGTATGTTCGATACAATATTTTAGATATAACTGACACTACAAAAATTCATTGCTTAACTAAAATTTAAATTTAACCCACCAACCCTGTAATTTATCTGTAGCTCTACTTAAATCACACTATAAGCAAGAGACAGAGCTAAGAATCTCACCCACGTTTTTACAACCCCAAATTCCTGCCATAGTCTCTCATTCTAAAAAAAAAAAAAAGTCATACAAACGCAGGTCCATCCATCCTCACAAAGGCCACCGATGAAGAAATCAGCTCTACAGGCCTTGCCAAAAGTTTTGGTTGCGGTCTCTGATATAGCGGTACCTATTCATCAGAAAAAAAAGCCCATTTTATCCTCCTGGGCTGTCAGTCTTAGAGCTTTCATAAACATTAAATTAATTTAAAAATCTAGAGCTTCTCAATGGAATTACAGTCCTCTAACTCAGTTGCCAGTTACTTATTCTGTATTAATAATCCCATTCTATGACCGGCCATTGGATATAGAGGAGTTGATCTCATAAAATGTTAAAGTAAACTGGTTTCATTCCCAAGAGGACCCAGTGTGACAGAACATATTACAGAAGATTGACAAGAAAATATTTGGGGAGCCAGGACATTCTCTGGAGCAGCATAAGATATTTAAATGACTGATCTGGAGTGAGGTGATACTTCATAGAAAAGAATGGCTGGCACAAAGAAACTTTTCTGTGAATAATATCCCTCAACCAATCATGTAGGGAAAGTAACTAAATCTAATGATGTTTAGCTTCATCATCCCTCATTTAGATTTTCATTAGCAAATATTTTTCCTCACCATTACCAGAAAGCATCATTTTCTAAATATGAGGCTACCATAAACATGAGGTATTC
The DNA here is from genome assembly GCF_024542745.1 of Macaca thibetana thibetana. Taxonomy (NCBI): domain Eukaryota; kingdom Metazoa; phylum Chordata; class Mammalia; order Primates; family Cercopithecidae; genus Macaca; species Macaca thibetana. Next base: position 30,217,383 of record NC_065579.1, read on the forward strand.
AAATCTTAGAAAAAGCAGTCTAGACCTCATGATCTTTTGAGTAACTTTAGGGTCTTAGAGTGTTTCTAGGACTTAGACCTAGAAACACTACAAGGCTGTGGACTTGCTCTAACCAGTGTGTTTAATAAATCACAAACCTCTGTGCAGACCCAGCTGAACAAGGATTGATGCACAGAGGACTTGGAAAGTCATTCTGCACATCAAGCAGAGGGTGGGGTGGCCCACAAGGCACCTCCTATAGAATTGATCATATCTTGCTTTTTATGAGCCCAGAAATTAGTTCTACAGATGCTGGTTTACTGTGAAGACATTTGAGTTATTCCTCAAGGTAAATTACAAGTTCAGAACCCCTCATAAACTATATTTTACTAATTCTTAGAACATTCCCATGACATACAGAAGACACAGTAGCTCTCATTATCTTCCTATCATACTCTTCCTCGACTTCTAAAAGCATGCATGCACACAGGCACACACACACAGACACACACACACACACCCCACATGGTTATATGCAAAACCCATATTAACCTGTCTAAGTTCTTATCCCCCTGGTAGGGTGATTATTCAGGGATGGGTGTATGACCAGGGATGGAACAATCAGAGCCTTTCCCTGGGGTAATTCTAATTGACACTACTGAGGGAGGCTCTTGCCTTTTAGGTCTCAGAGCTAGAAGGATATGAACCTAAGGCTAATGGTAATCATAATTTTTTCCATATAAAGACAGCTATCTGCTGTAGAAGCGAATGAAACCAAGCAAAGACAACCTGGACAGAGAAAGAGAGCGCATTGCAGAACGGGGTCCCCTGGGCAAGTCTCAGGCTCCAAAGTTGCCCAGTTCCTTCTCAAGCTCTGGATTCAGACTCTGTTAACTGATCCTGCATCCTTCCAATGGAGCCTTTTTTTTTTTTAACTTAAACTAATCTGAGCTGAATTTCTCTTCCTTGCTCATTAGAAGAATCCAGACGTACATATAGGGAGAAAATATTATTTCCATTTTATAAATTAAAAATAAAACCTAAGGCACCAAAGGTTATGTGGCTTGGCCTTAACCGTGAAAATAATGTTAGAATTTGAAAGTGCTGCTACCCACCTGAAAACGAAGGCTTACGACACACTTCTCCTACAGCAGCAACTTTCAGAGACTTTGCAATTCACTGTAAGAAATACATTTTACGCTATAACCCAGTATATACATATGTGTGTGTATGAAACAAAAATTTCACTCAATACTTGCCCTTATTAAGTATGATGCACTCTTTTATTCTCTATTATATTTCATTTTTTCAAATGTTGTTTGTGACCCACTAAATTGATTTTACCTCCCACTAAACTGATTTCACAACCCACTAGTGGGTCCAAAATTGTAACTGTTTAAAAATTTGTACTATATCCCTTTTCACAATATAATGCTAATTAAATAAACTTTCTCCCCACAATAAGTTTCCCTTAAGTGAAATTCAAGAATATGTGGATTTATTTCTGTATTCATTTGGTTTGAGCATATGTACATTCCAAGTCATCCTACTAGAAACAATTAGAAAAAGAGAGATTTGGAGGATAGAAAGAGAAAGAGGAAAAGCAGTAGAACCCAAAAGCAGGATTTTGCCATCAAGTCAGCAGAGAGATAAAGGGACTGAGTTTATACAATGCCAGCCTTGCCTGAAGTCACCTCCTATGTCTATCCATTTCCATTTAGAAAAGGCATCACAAGTTTAACACATCCAAATCAGAGTTTCTGGTTTTCCTCCTCCTTCTCCCCTTGTCTTCTGAACTCACTGTGGCACCACTATTGAGCAGAATATTCAAGCAAAAAGGCAACCCCCCAAAAGTTCTGACTTCAAAACATATCCAAAATCCCATCAGCACTTCCACTGAGAGTGCCTACATTGGGGCCATAACCCTTTTTCACTTTGACTTCTACAATAGCCTCCTATGCTTGCCCCCAATCCACCTGCATTAGTCCATTTTCACACTGCTATAAAGAACTGCCCGAGACTGGGTAATTTATAAAGGAAAGAGGTTTAATTGACTCATCGTTTTGCATTGCTGAGGAGGCCTCAGGAAACACAATCATGGTGGAAGGCAAAGGGGAAGCAAAGACCTTCACAGGGTGGCAGGAAAGACAGAGAAGAGCAAGCAAGAGCAGGGAAAACTGCCTTATGAAACCATCAGATCTCATGAAAACTCATTCACTATGACGAGAACAGCATGAGGGAAACCACTCCCACGATCCAGTCACCTCCCACTAGTCCCTCCCTCAACACGTGGGGATTATGGGGATTACAATTCGAGATGAGATTTGGGTGGGGACACAGCATATCACCACCTATGCTCCCACAATCTAGTCTCTACCGAGCTGCCAGAGTAATCTTTCAAAAATCTAAATTAGATCATGTCACTTTCCACTTAAAACCCTCCAAAGTCTTCCCCTTCACGTTTAAAACGAAACCCAACTATCTTTCCAAGGCTCCCTCTTATGTCTGCAAACTCAACCTCCGCAGTTCTCTTCATCATGCTTCAACCATCTTGCTCTTCCTTGAATACACCAGTCATTCCTACCTCCAGACTTTTATACTTCCTAGTCTTTTTAGCTAAGACACTCTTTCCCCAGATCTCACTGCCCTCAGGTCTCTACTTAAATTTCCTGTCCTGGAAGAAGCCCTCCTGAGCATCTCACCTAAAGTAGCCCTTGCCACCAAGAGTTCTCTATCCTCTCCCTGTTTTAGGATCCTTCATTGCACTTATCGCTACCTTCAATTACACGATGTGTTTGTTTATTCATAGTCTGTCTCCCTCACTAGAATGTAACTTCTGTGAAGGCAAGTGTTGGCTGTGACTCCCTGAAGAGGCCATCAAATTTAGCTGTTGATCAAGCAAAACCAAGGGTATTGTGTGCTAGTGCCTTAACAAAAACTTAGTGGCATCTTAGAAGGGAGAAGTGCCTTAACAAAAACTTAGTAGCATCTCAGAAGGGAGAAGTGAGGGCAGGATATTTTAAGGCTTGTTGATTCTGTTTAAGACAAGTATTTCATATATATTTTTATTATATTTTAAGTTCTGGGATACATGTGCAGAACGTGCAGGTTTGTTACATAGGTATACATGTGCCATCAACCCGTCATCTACATTAGGTATTTCTCCTAATGTTATCCCTCTCCTAGCTCCCCAGCCACTGACAGGCCCCAGTGTCTGATGTTACCCTCCCTGTGCCCATGTGTTCTCATTGTTCAACTCCAACTTATGAGTGAGAACATGTGGTGTTTGTCTTTTCTGTTCCTGTGTTAGTTTGCTGAGAATTATGGCTTCCAGCTTCATCCACATCCTGCAAAGGACATGAACTCATCTTTTCTGTGGCTGCATAGTATTCCATGGTGTATATGTGCCACATTTTCTTTATCCAGTCTATCATTAATGAGCATTTGGGTTGGTTCCAAGTCTTTGCTATTGTGAACAGTGCTACAATAAACATATATGTACATGTGCCTTTATAGTAGAATGATTTATAATCCTTTGGGTATATACCAAGTAATGGGATTGCTGGGTCAAATGGTGTTTCTGGTTCTAGATCCTTGAGGAATTGCCACACTGTAAGACAGCCTTTGGGTTTTGTTTGTTTGTTTGTTTGTTTGTTTGTTTGTTTGTTTTGAGACAGGGTTTGGCTCTATTGCCCATGCTTGAGTGCAGTGGTACAATCTCAGCTCACTGCAACCTCCACCTCCCAGGCTCAAGCCATCCTCCACCTCAGCCTTCTGAGTAGCTGGGACTACAAGCACACCTTGCCATGCCTGACTAATTTTTGTATTTTTTGTATAAGTGGGGTTTCACCATGTTGCCCAGGTTGATGTCGAACTCCTGAGCTCAAGATATCCACCGAACCTCCCAAAATGCTGAGATTACAGGCTTGAGCCACCGCGCCCAGCCGAGGCAGGTATTCAGTGGAGGGATCCTGATTGAAATTGAGTCGTTTGTGATATGATAGTTTAGGATTAGTGGACACAGTGAACAATGGTTTCAAGGTGGTCTTGAAGAGTAAACAGTCATTGGATAGCCTAGTTCAATATTGTTCAAGAAGGCCTATTATTTCTCTGATGAGACCTAGTTTATTGGCTTATTATTCAGGAAAAATAATGAATTTTTAGAGGTTCTGGAAACAATCCACTGATTTGCAAGTTTATCTTCTGGACAAAAATTTTCTGGACTAGTAAATTCTTGTTAATACAGTCGTAGTTTTTAATCCTATTAAGTTGTGTGGCTGTGTATGATTTCAGTTCTCACAGGGAGTTTCTTTGTCTGAGTGAGTAACATAAAGTGCTTAGAATCATGCCTGGCACATAATAAGCACTCAATAAATATTTATTTTTGTTCTGTAGTTGTTGTTGCTAACACTCTAGTGGAAAGTTCCTGTCAGGCACACAATAAGTGTTTGTTAATTAGCTATTAACAGTTGGAAGGACAGAAGACAGAGCTAAATCAAATGTCTAAGATAGAGCACCTCAATGGAAGGGTCCTGCTGTCTCCTTGTGGGTTCTGACATGGAGTTATTTGGGCAGGGGTATCAGAAAGAATGTCAGAGAAATTATCTGCCACAGTGAGCTGAGTGGATTAAATAAGGAATCTTCAATGCTTTCCCCTCATCAGACATCCTTGTGCTGTGGGCCACGATGGGACCTCCATGGTGAAGTCAAAAGTTAAAAAATATAAAAAGGTAAAAGTGTTGAACTCTCCAATAGGAGACTACACGTGGGATGACTGAGTCCTTCAATACACCTGCAACAAAACAAACAAGTTTCCACAGTCTCATTAAAACTGCAGGGGAGAGTCTGCAAGTTTTCTATTAAGCAAGGCTGGTGAATGGAAATTGATTTTGCACTAATAATGTAAGGTGTGTAAAATGCTATACATAAGGTCAAAGTATAATTTTTACAGTTGAAAACATGACTCTCATACAAACATAAAATGAACACCTGTCAAAGATTTATTAACTCATTAATGAGGGAGGCAGTAAGAAAAATCTCGTTCAGAGAGCATTTTGAGGAATAGGGTATTTATAGGTGTTTAAAAAGAAACGTTAGAATTATATTGCTAGATTGGATACAAAACTGATTAATGTTCCACAGAGCAGTAAAAGCCATAACCTTTGGGGTTATCTTTGCTACTGGACAGAAATTATTTGCATCTCTGCCATACAAAACCTCCAAGTTAACATGTAACTTCACAGAGCTTGAACCCATAATTAATAGTAAACAGCAAAATCAAGCAAAGGTACATTCCTCAATATAATTAATTACCCTTAGGTGGCCTCGTTAGACAATGCCCTTGTATGACATTGAAAGGACATGCCTTATTTCCAAACTTTGGAGAATGTTTCTTAACAATATTCTCATTTTAATTTGTGTAATTTACAGATGCTTTCATAGATTCTCTCAATCTTGATCCCCAACTCTATAGTACCTATAAAGTCATGGTTTTTGGCCACAAATTCTATTATAAAGGAGAAGTGGGTTGTTCTTGTTGTTGTTTTTTTGGTTCATGTTTTGTTATTTTCCGGAAATGTCACTCTTATGATAGAAAAGGATCATGGCACTCATGTTTCCCTCCTTCCCCAGACTGTAGGTTTCTCAAGGATAAGACCAGGTCGGTTCAAAAACTTCACCATTTCCTTCCTCAGCTACAAATTTCTACCATCTAGAGATGTTTAATACATACTGGGAACACAGTAATGATACCTAGCTAAAGGAATGAAGGTAACTAAAGGAAAAAAATGTTATCCTTAATCAGGAAACAGTTATGAGGTAATGTAACAGTTTAACACACAGGCCCAGCCATGAAGCAGTTACACAGGAAAGCTACAGTTCAGCTGGCTGAGCCTGGCTGAGCTCCAGAGCTGCAGGAGGACACGATTCTTTTAGGACGAATCAGCCTAAAAGGAATGGGCTTTAGTATAAAGCAAAGATTGCTCCAATCAGCATTTACCCCAGAAGATACTTTCTTCTTCTACCTCAAACAACTGAGATCTGTAAAATCCCAACCACCACACTTAGGGAAGGATCCTAAAAGAGAGCTTCACTGGAGAACTGATTCTCCTGGGGTTTTTTTTTTTTTTTTTCTGTCATAAAAGACTTTGCTCAATAACTATAAAGAAGAGAAACTGTAATAGAATCTGTGTGTTTGTATGTTATACTTTTTCAAGGTTTGTTTAAGAATTTGAGGTGGCTTAAAGTAAAAGATAACCCCCCAAAATGTATTTTTAATAGAAATAAGTGGTGTCAAAAAGTGAAGAATATATGGTCCTCTACTGGAAACCTAGCACTGAGCATCCTGGTAGCCAAAGCTAGATGGAAAATTTTACAACTTACCCAAACTTTATTTTCTAATAAGGAAACATACAAGAAAAGAGAAATGTTTCACTAGCATTGAATTATATGAAGAATTTATTTTACAAATCCTTATATAAGGACACTAGATAGGTCAAAGCTTTTAACACAGGTGTTAACAAAACTTGAATTTATACTCTTTATATTTCTATATTTTTAATTGCTTACTAAAAGCTAAGGCCATACTATTATATCATATAACATAATGTCCTTTTATGTAGCATTTGGGTGGCCTAACCAGATATAAGGGGATAGCTTAGAGAATCTGCAGACAAGTTAGAGATCTTTTGGTTTATCCACTTCAGACATCAATTATTTGATCTGCACTTTGACCAAGGTGGCCAATTCAAGACTGAGCTGTGTTTGTATCTCAGTACTCTATGCATTCTCTGTGTCCAACATGGTGACTGACACATAATAGATGCCCAATAACTACTTGACAAACAGCACTAGTGAGTGTTAAACAGCGCTTTGTGATGGAGAGTGGCCAGAAAGCCATGCAGTAGCAAAAGTGGCTTGAAGAAAATGACTCCTATTCTAATCTGGATAGGATAAGTGTCACCTTTTCTCTGCCTGTGTTAGTGTATCTAATACTTCTCTTCTGGCTCAGGCTCATAAAATGATACCTTTATCCATCATTTTAGTAAGATATGGAAGCTAACTGTTCAAAACCTGCATATAGTTTATTCCTTATTAGGGGCTTAGTTCTTGTCAACAAACCCTCTGCCATTCTTTTGATAAGTAGTGAAAGGACCTTTTCTTTGACTATATCTGGGAGTTCAATGGATGTCCCTACAGTATTCTGGCACCCTCACTGGTGGAACGGGTATCTAGGGCTTATAGCATTAGGACCCTTATGCAGGGAGCTCTGATAATACTAAGGTCCAGGTGATCCAGGTGATGCCAGTCACTGAGTTCATAAAACGATTGACTGGACAATCAAAACAGCTAGCTATCCTGAGAGTTCCCTGGGCTTTCCCTAGTCCAATTCATCTCGTACATGCACACAGACTGAGTTTCTGAAATATCACTCTGACCATTTTGGTCAAAAACATTCCACATGGGGATATTAAAAACTAACAAAACAAGAGAGCTGGAAAAAGGAGGGCAGTGAAGAGGGCATCCTTCAGGGACCAAGTACCATTACTGCCTATGGCCAGGCTAAACAGCCAGTAAACTGCTGGACCACAGATGGATCAGAACACAGGCCAAACCCTTTGGGACAGGAAATCGTGGTTCTGAAAAACACACTCCGCTGTGCATCCTCCTGCTCTATTTTTTTCTCAAATATTCTGGAGAGGCAAAAAAGAGTCTTCCTGGGAGTGTATCAGTGCGATGAACACACCAATGGCAAAAATGCCATTTGTAGAGCAATTTATAGTGTCAGATATAATTACCACTTCATTCTCACAACAACCCACATGTAGACCTTAAGACACTGATCTAAAGCAATGTGTCCTAAACTGTCCCTAGTGATGAACCACTTTATTTTTCTGTTTCCACACTAGCCTAAAAAGTGTGCTAGAAAGCCCCTTAGTCAAATTCCCTCTCTTTCTCTCTCAGCATTCTGCGACAAGCCATTCATACAAGAAACATAAAATGCCTAATTATTTTTTCAGAGGGGTATAAGAATATACAGTAGCGCCCCCTTATCCATGGTTTCACTCACTGAGGTTTCAGCTATTCATGATAAACTGCCATAAGTCCAAATATATTACATGCAAAATTCCAGAAATAAGCAATTCATAAGTTTTAAATTGCATGCCATTCTGAGTAGCATGATGAAATCTTACACCATTCTACTCTGCCCCAACCTGGACATGAAGCATCCTTTTCTCCAGTGTGTCCGCACTGTATATGCCACCCGCCTTCGTAGCTGAGTCGCTCAGTACTAGCTCAGTTATCAGACTGACAGATCACAGAAGAAGGCAAGGACAGTCCAATAATATATTTGAGATAGACCACATTCACATAATATTTATTATGGTATATTGTTATCATTTTTCTACTTTATTACTAGTTGTTAATCTCTTACTGTGCCTAATGTATAAATTAAGCTTTATCAAAGCATGTATAGGAAACAACATAGTACATATAGGTTTCAGTACTATTTGCAGTTTGAGGCATCCACTGGGAATCTTGGAATGTATCCTCTATGGGTGCAGGGGGACTACTGTATCAATAAATCACATGGGATTTGTGACATAAATCCAGCTTGTATATCATGTGTTTCACTGATTTTATATATATAAACATATATAAGTTCATATATCTTTAGATATACTTACATAAACATAAAAAATATATAGTCATAATATATATTATATAATATATTGTTATATATAAATATATATTCCATAAGTATATGTTATATATACTTATATATAAATAAATTTACTAATGTATATATATGTATATGTATGATTAAGGAAAGGTCAGTCCTCGGGACACAGGTGATTTGGTTTCTAGGAATATATTAATAGTTTATTCTGATTACCACACTACTGATGATCGTAGAGATTGTGAACTTATTTAAAAGCATTAGGTCCAAGGCAATTTCCAAACAAAAGCACCCCTCCATTCCAAACAGAACTCCGGTACCTCCTCCTGCTTTGAGTCTGAGATATACGGCCCTTTCCAATTCTATGCCATTTATGCCATAAGCAGAAAAGATTTTATGTTCCCATCCATGCCAAAGGTCATCCAAGCCATTCAGCAAGTTTTCCTTCAGCAGGTGGAAGAGCCAGGGTGTGCCTCCTAACGCAATGGTTACTTCTAACCCACATTGGAACAATTCTCCTCTTTTCACCAAAGCTGTTTTCTCATTGTCCTGGGCTAGTTGCTAGTTTATATTTCTGATATCTGAACAATGGAATGTGAATAGGAGAGACATATGTTTCACCTCCTGACTGGCACGTAAACCTCTCTTTGCCTAGTCATTCATATCCTTCTCCTCCTCCAGCAACCTCAGAAGCCATGTGTTGAAGATGAAGGAACCACAGACTAGAGAACACAAAACCCCTGAATCTGTGGGTTTTGGCCACATTCACATGGGGTTAGGCCATTGAGATTTGGGGGTTGTCTGTAATAATGCTTAATGCTACCTTTGTCTGGTATAGCAGCTGATGTTACCTTAACTAATATGCCTTCATAATCAAGGGTAGTAGTTATTTTCCCCCATCATTGTGCAAGGTTGGCCAGTTATTTGGAACTTCTTTATAAATCGGATCTTGTCATGATCCACTCAATGGGTCTGGTCTGTATCTATTCACTCATTCAAAAAATTATAAATTGAGCACCTACTATGTGTCTTCAGTGGGCACAAGTATGATATCTAAAGGCCCCTTAAACTGAGACCCAAGAGGGACAATTCTTCAAATTTGGTTCTGTGGTAACTAGGTGATATCTATAATTATTAAAAAGAATACACCTGCTGACTCTCTAATGCCTACCCCATTCCGCCTCACTACCCCACCTACCTCCACCCTTACATCCCTATGTGCCAAAGCGGAGATGCAGCTTCAGGCTGCATGATTTGGAAGACAGAAAAAAAGTTCCCTGGGAGGTTTTCTTGCTCACTCTCAATTCAGATTCACGATTTTACAGGGACTTTGATCAGGGAAGAAGCCATTTCCATTGTGCTCGTGACAACAGAGACACAAGGAATGGAAGTGGTCTGTCTTTGTAAAATTAAGAGATTTAGACTCCTTTTTAATGTGATACACCATGTAACTCCCTCTTCTGGGTCCTCAAGAGGCACTCGCTAAACCTCAGGATTACTTTTTAAGGTTCTTTGAAGTCTGGTTTGTTTCTCATTTATGCATCTCAACACTGAGACAGGCCTTAAAGGAGGAGCTAAGGGGCCCAGATTCTTATAATACATCTGAATATGTTCTCATAATATATATAGAATTGACGTGTGCACCTTACTCAAGATTCAACCCACAAAGAAGCCTGTTCCACCTCTGTCATGTTTCATCATGCATTTGCCTCCTAGCTGGATATTTTGCAGTCTTTGCAGAAAGTTTAACCGTTTAAACCTTCTTCCCAAGCTGAGGCAGCTCCCTGGCACACTATCACATTTGTTTATTTGAAATGGAAAGTTGGGATTTGCAAACCTATTTTGATTTGATTTTTTATAAGTAAAGAATTAAGCTTAGACGAACATAACCCAGTATATTTTATTCTTTCCTGCTCCTCGCATCCAACCTGTGGTCCCATTTCTCCAAGGAAAGATTCTTTTATTGTCCACATTGTCCCACCCATGCTACTCCCTTCTTCACTGTTTATAAAAACACTGCAGGGAAATTAAAACAAGAAATGCTATTTTCCTAAAAAACTAAAGTATATCTGAGCTTAGGCAAATGATGCTGTTTTAAATGATATTGGAAACTCAGAACCTAGTGGAATGTTTTGCAGGCACTGTGTGAATGGTTAATTGTGGTGATGGAAAAGACAGAGAAACCCACCTACTCATCAGAAAAAAAGCAAAGAAGGAAAGCCTTCTGTTTACAGACTGCAGACACAGTTCAGGGACGAATGCTCACTCTGAATATGGATTTCAGGAAACTTCAAATCACCCTTCATCTGCAGGATTTAAGCCCCCAAGGCCGGGACATCTATTTTTCACATTTGATTTGGGCTGGGACCTGGGGCTGAAATCAGATATCATTACCCCTTCTCCCCACCACACTCCCCTGCGCTCCCCTGCGCCTCTGTAACTCTGTTATTTCTCCTATTAATATCTCATCAACATCGGGCAGGTGCTTCCTGTAGGGAGGTTCTTCATTAACAAGTTGTCAGTGGGACAAGGAGTCAGATTCCCACTGCTGAAAGAAATTGGCACGAGACCCGGCAGGAGGAGGCAGAAGAGCAGTCTGCCAACTGATTACACTTTCTATCGGGTCTGTCTTCCTATCAGACTTAAATTTGGACTCACCTATCTGACTTCCGAAAACTTTCCTGTAACTTCCTCCTTAAGCAAACATTTGCTCTCAAATTAAATCTATTTTTATGCTCAATGTAATATCTGAATCAGCAGTTTTTAAATACTCAATATATCTTTAAATGCCAACAGACAACAAGTATAGCAGGTGTTTAATTGTGGTTTAAAGATCCACATTGTTCACATTTTACAATCACAATTAAAATTAAGCAATAACACCAAAGGAGTTCCGGTATACAGCAATAATACTTACCCGTATAGTGAAATTGATAAGGATCCAGATATAATGATGCCCATTGTAGTAACCCTGTGGTGACTGATTGCTATTCTGTTGTTAGCAAACAACCAAGAAATACTTTATTTTTTCAGAATTATCAATTTGTTTCTAGGGTATGTGAACAATGGAAACCTTAAGGGAGAATGCAATAGTTAGTGAGGTATTAAAACAGTTATATAACTAATAAAAACACTAAATCAACTTAGATATGCAGCAGTGTGTCATTTCCATTTTAATAAAAAAGTACATTATTCTCTTCCCAAAATTACAAAATTTTATTTTTTTTTAACTCCGTGCCAACATATTTGGAAAGTAAAAAAGTCATAAATCTATGGTTTCTGGAATTGTCATTTATGTGATTCTCTAGTCCTTAAAAAAGATAGCATAAAAACAAGCATTTTCATAAAACAATCGATTTGAAAAATTATTTGCATTCGCTGCTTGCAATTTTTTTCTTTGGGAGGGTGGAAGAGGGAGCACAGGGACTTATAAATAAAACAATTTGATTTTCATAGCATCCCTGTATGCTGAGCATTAAGATCGCTAGATATGCCTGCTCAGAAACGAGGTGTGCTGGGACACTTTATTGACACATCCTTTGCTTGCAAGCTGCAGAGTAACAAAAGCTCAGGTGGAGGATCAGACTCCTGTTCAATAAAATCCAGGCTTCAGCCAGATGGAAGACAGTCGGGAAACCAAGCCAGGGTTACAGCAGGCTCTCCTATTTGTAGGCCTGAGCTGCCTTAGAACTTGTCGTTCCAAAGCTGAGCAGAGCTGGCTATATCTATCTTAAATCAAGAAATTTAGGTACACACATTTCTCTTGTCTAAAAACATAAAGACAGGCTTATCAACCAGGGCCACAGGGTGGTTTCCAAGCACCTTTGACAATTCTCATGAGTTTATCGCCTGGGTTGCTAGTGAACATCCTCCCACAGGGAAGAACCAAAAGTAGCTCTTGAAAGAGCTAGATGTAGGACTTTAGAACTACCAGATCATTCGAGAAGACCTGAAGAAAGAGGAAGAAGCAAGAGGAAGAAGGCCAGAACCAGAAAGAAGTTGTAAATTCATCCATGGCACTGAGTCTCATTTTTCCACCAAAGTTCCCCTGGAACAGTGGTCTCTGCCCTGCCTATGTGTTAGTATCCCAAGGGGAGCTTTTAAAAAGATAGATAGATAGATAGATAGATAGATAGATAGATAGATAGATAGATAGATAGATAAATAATGATAGATAGATAATGATAGATAGATAGATCGATAGACAGATAAATAATGATATATAATGATAGATCGATAGACAGATAAATAATGATAGATAGATAATGATAGATAGATAGATTGATAGACAGATAAATAATGATAGATAATGATAGATCGATAGACAGATAAATAATGATAGATAGATAGATAGATAATGATAGATAGATGATAGATAGATAGATAGATAATGATAGATAGATAGATAGACCGATAAATAATGATAGATAATGATTGATAGATAGATAGACCAATAAATAATGATAGATAGATAATGATAGATAGATAGATAGATAGATCGATAGATAAATAATGATAGATAGATAATGATAGATAGATAGATAATGATAGATAGATAGATAATGATAGATAGATAATGATAGATAATGATAGATAGATGATAGATAGATAGATAATGATAGATAGATAATGATAGATAGATAGATAGATAATGATTGATAGATAGATAGATAGATAGATAGATAGATAGATAATGCTCCAGTCAAAGCCAGTTGAAGATGAAGCTCTGGAGATAGGGTCAGGTCCCTTGTGGGTGATTCTGACACATGAATGCACAGCACCAAGGATCTTGGAGATGAGATCTTATTATCTTAAAATGTGTGCACATTTTGTAATTTGATTCAATAAAGCATGTTTTTTGTTACTGATATGGGTTTCCTTTTCTTCCAAATATTCAAGTCAAATCAATGAACCAGGAAGATGTGCCATAATCATTCCATGATTGATTCTACTCCTGAGAGTGTTATGAATGCCAGAGAAGCAAGGCTCTACCTCAGCATAAATGAAGAAACTGAGGCTCAGAGAGGTAAAGTCCCTTGGGACTTCTGAGTATTCCCTACCATCTGCTCCTTTGTAACATATGTAAAGGGCAACTTAGTGATGAAAGACTCTGGATTCCTTTCAAGAGAACATAAGGAAATATGAAATGGCTGGAAAGTCTGATAAGAGAACACCCTAACAATGACAGTTACAATTTACTAAGCCCCTGCTAAATATCAGAAATTTGCATATTCATGCATTCATTCTGCAAATTTTATTTGCTATTAGTACAGGAAAGGCACTGATCTAGCCACCTGGGACGCAACAGATATCAACCTGAGACATGATTCCTGATTTCTTGGAACTTCAGGCAACAGGGGGAAAATGGCATTAATCAAAAATCATAGTAATAGGAAAAAAATCAGGCCCTGTGATAAATGCTCTGAAGAGAATATGGTTCCACAAAAGCAACAAAGAAAGCTGATCTATACAGTAGACTCAGGAAAGGAAGGGACACCTGAGCTGAGAGCATGAAGAATGAATAGGAGTTCACCAAATGGAGGAAATGACAGTGAAGAAAGAGCATCCCTCAGAGAGAACAGTATGTGTAAACATCCTACAGTGAGAGAAGGCAAAGCACTTTGGAAGACTTGAGAGAGGGCTAGAGGGGCTGAAATGCAGAGAGCAGGAGAGCAGGAACACACTGAAGAGGCATGCAAAGGCCAGACGTTTATTAGATCTCATCTTTATTATCATCTTATGTGGTAAGATGGCATTGATATTCAGTTCTTATTTTATAGATGAAAAACCAAGGTGTGGAGTTTAAATAACATAACCCAAGGTCACATCACTAGTGAGTGGTTGAGTGGAAATCAAGCAAATCTTATTCCCTAGATTATCCTTCATTATGCCTTGCCACTGCTCATAAGTGCTCAGCATGGACAAAAAAAAAAAGAAAAAAAAAAGCATTAGAAGTTGCCTAGTTGCACCTCCATGTGGGTCACGTGTCTCTCTGCCTCACACCAACAGGCATCATGCTGAGGGGCTTGGACTGCAGAGTCTACCAGTGGTGAATGGAGGAGGCCAAGGGAAGTTTATTCAGACAACAATTAATTTGGCCTCTGAGTAACCAAATGTAAAGGAGCAGCAAAACAAGGAGGAAGAGAGGAACTATAGAACAAATAGAGCAGCCAGTGCAACCCTAGAATCTACATAGAATTTTCCATTTCTTTTAAACAACTTTTTATTATATCATGAGGTTTTTAGCTGCATCTAACAGAAAACTCAACTTAAAATGCTTTAAGCAATGAGGATATTGTATTATTTCACGCAGCACAAGTTCCTAGGAAGATTGATTCCTAAGGTGTTTCATTCAGAGGTTCAAAGAAACCATAAGAACATTTTTTTCCTCTCTGCTATCCTTAACTTGTTAGCTTTGTCCTCAATGAGCTTCCACCATGGTCAAAAGGTGGTTGCCACAATTAAAGGTTCTACCTGTAGACAAAATAACAACCAGCCAGAAGAGAAGGGGCTATTTCTTCCTTGTGTCTCTTTTTCTCAGAGAGGAAGCATTTTCCCAAACACCTCTGCACCAGAAGACTTCTCCTCAGATCCCGGTAGCCAGAACTGGGTCACATGCCCACTCAACCACAATAACAGTCTAGGGCAATGAGAAGACTTCACATGGCTTAGACTACTCAAGATTCACTCACAAACTTTGGATAGCGTCAACTGAAAGGCAATTATCTGAACAAAATTGAAATTCTGTCAGCAAGGAGGTAGGGAGATTTTATTTGAGTAACCAGTAGCATTGTTTCCTGCTTGACTTGCTCAGAAAAGGTCCCGCCTTCTGGGCAGCAGGAATTGAGTGGCATCAGGCTCATAAATGGTGGTCCTGATGAGTTCTATGTAGTGTAAATAAAGCAATAAACAATGGATAGGGAGAGGACAGTTTGACTTTGCATCCCGAATCTCTTGATGCTGGGAGGAAGAGAGCAGAGTCAAATCCTAGGTGGGCCTCAGAAGCAACTGTGAAGAAATTATCAGACTTGCAGTTGCATCCCTTGCACTCCAGTGCCTCAGTTAACCTGCGCACACATGAGCGTCAGCAACAGCCTTAAACCCAAGGACAGACTTTAGATTATCCTAAAGTCCATTATCAATCAGTGGGATGAAAATTATCATGCAATCATTTGCACATCTTTTCCTCTGTTGCCATCTCAAGGGACCAGGTTGAGCTATAAACATTAATTAGGAAAAACCCATGAACTCTTGAGATGATAGCAGGGTTGGAATCACATCTGCCCATCGCAATTAGCTCAGAGGACAAACGCACAGGCCACTTAGCATCTTTCCTGGGGCTTGGTAACGAATGACATTGAGACTCAACACCTAATGGATGATTCACAACCCACTTTCCAACATAAAAGGGCATCTGAGTTGCCAACAAGACCACCAACAAACCAGTGGTCAGAGTGTTTTGATAATGTTGCATCCCCTGTTTCTGTAGACATCTTACTGCTCAAACTCCCTTCATAATTCCTATAGGGTAATTCTGGAGTTTCTGGTAAACATGCATTATGAAGTTACCCATGTATAATATAGTAAGAAATGGAGTTAAAAGCAAGGATTTAGAAGTCAGATATGGGCTAGAATATCAGCTCTGTTACTTATTAGCTGTGTGACCCACTTCATCTCTTCAATTCTCAATTTTCTCATCTATAATATGAAAAGTCTTTTAGTGAGATTGTGAGGATTGAAGGAGAGATTGACACAGAGAGTATCTAACATACAGTAAGTACCAAGTAACCACTAGGCTTTATGATAGGCGAGGAGTCATGGCATAGATAATTCACCAAGGAACAGGACAAATAGCACAGGACATGTGGGAAGAAATAAACTTTCAGAAAACCAAGATCCTAGAATAATCAAATTATAGGGTCACAGAGGCGTTAAAAGAGGCCTCAGAGACAACATAGAACTACTTTCTCATACTGCACTCTAGGCTTAGTGGAATCTTCTAGTTTCCCAGAAATTTAGAGAAGTTAACATTCCTTGAAAACTTGTAGAGGCCTATTCCCCAGTCACAATATTGTAAACCCTTGAATCCCACAGTGTGACATTTCTCACCACCACCACTCTTTAAGTTTCTATTCACACACCCAACACACATTTATTGGGCACATGGGCCAGATGCTATAGCAGAAACTTCAAGGACCTGATGGTTTAAACATTTGTCCCCTCTAAATCTCATGTTGAAATTTGACCCTCCAGTGTTGGAGGTGGGGCCTAGTAGGAGGTGTTTGGGTCATGAAAGGTGGATCCCACATGAATGGCTTGGTGCCATTCTCGAGGTAACGAATGAGTGAGTTCTTGCTCTATTCTTTCCTGCAATAGCTGGTTGTTTAAAAGAGTCTGACATTCCTCCCTCCCCTCCCCTCCCCTCCCCTCTTTCTTCTTCCCTCTCTCCCCATGTGATCTGCCCACACTGGCTCTGCTTCCCCATCTACCATGAGCGAAAGTTTCCTGAAGCCCTAACTAGGAGCAGATGCTGGCACCATGCTTCTTATACAGCCTACAGAACTGTGAGCAAAATATACTTCTTTTCTTTATAAATTACCCAGTCTCAGGCATTCCCTTATAGCAATGCAAATGGACAAATACAGGCCCCAAGCTCAGCATTTCACATGTATAATTTCTTGTCCTGACGATGACCCTAAAGATAAATACTACTTGCCCCATTTAAATGTGAAAGTACCATCCAAAAGGGTGGGTATAGCCCAGAAACACAACTGGTGAGTTCTGGAGATCAGATTTTGACCCCAGTCTACCTACATATTGTGACAAAAATGCTACCAAACAAACTACCTGAAATATCAGTGGATTAAACCTATATTCGCTTATTCTCAGAGATCTGCAGGTCAGCCCAGGGCCATTTGGTCTAAACTGGGCTTGACTCAGGGTGACTCTGCTTCAGCTGTCCTCAAGCTTGTTCTCAGCTTGTCCTCAAGGACAAGTCAAGGACCTTGTCCTCAAGGTTGTCCAAGGCCTCAAGGTTGTCCTCAAGGCCAAGGTTGTCCTCAGCTTGTCCTCAAGGACAAGTCAAGGACCTTGTCCTCAAGGTTGTCCAAGCTTGTCCTCAGCTTGTCCTCAAGGCCAAGGCAGAGGCCCAGAAGAGCAACTCCAGTTGTGCAAGCATCTTTGAAAATTTTGGTCACATTATTTATGCTAACATTCAATTGGCCAAAGAAAGCTACACAGACAAACTTCAGGAGCAGGGGAATACATTCCACCTCTCTTAGTGGGAGAACTGCAAAGTCCTATGGCAAAGGGATGAAGAATTGGAGCTATTCAGATAACCCACTACAGACTGATTTCAAGGCCTCACATTTTCCTCTATCCCAACAACCTTCCAAACAAACATTTGCTGATAGGAGTTTAACAGCGAGAGATGAGCAAACCAAAATTCTGACATAAGAGTGGTATCCAGTGGCCAGGGGTTAATTTGCAATGAGCCACAACTGCAGGCACCCAGATACAACTGTTGCTGGCTAACCACATCGCAGTGGAAGTTCAGCAGACCACAAGAAATGGCAGAAACCAGCCTGGGGTCTGGAAAAGGAGAAAATTCAGCCAACAACAAGGACAGACGGCCACCTTCTTTCTGGAAGAAGACAGATATCTCAGGAGTTTTCTTCACTCTTGGTGTTCCCATCCCATTAACTCTACAAAGTTGTTATTAGCTCTGTGCCGGTCACTCTGAGATAAGAGAAGTTCAAGGCCACCATTTTTTGGTGGGGGAGATGTATCTAAGACATGTAACATAATTAGAGGATGACAAGATCACTGAGTAGGGAATTCTGTGATGCTACTGCAAATTGCTGGGATGCTTCATTGCAGTGGTTCTCAAAGTGGACCAGCACATCAGCATCCCCTGGGAATTTGTTAAAAATGCTAGTTCTCGGGCACCATATCAGACCTCCCGAATCAGAAACTCTGAGGGTGGAACCCAGCTATCTGTGTTTTTATAAGCCCTTCAAGTGATTCTGAGAACCTCTGTTTCCAAATACAGTGAGAGCAGAGAGGGCATGAGGTTCCACAAGGCAAGTACAACTTCAGCTGGACCCTGAAGGAGCTGGCTAGTGGGAGATACTTTGTACACTATCCACTCTGAAGGCAGAGAAGAAGCCATGAGAGTGACTCACTTAAGGACCAGTGAGTTGTATGTCTAGATGCAGGAAAGGGTGATCCTGAGTGGTGGGCAGGGGCAGAAACAAGATCAGCCAGATCAGGAGCAGTGAAGTTGAGGAGAGTCTTGAAAAATGGACACAAAAATGCTTGGTCTTGTTGCAATATAAGATTGAAGATTTTTACCCTGAAGAGTGAAAAGGGCAGGGAATAGGAGAAACAGGGAGAACAATTCCCTCAACTACATCCTCCAAGGGTGGGACTTTCTTTTGAAAGCAAGAGCTAGACGTCCAAAGAGCAATCGAAACAACAATGGTCAGATGGTGAGATCCCAAAAGGAGTCAAAGGATGTCACCTTCCTTAAGGGTCCCATGCCCCTTCCTTGGCCCTTAGTCTCACCCCATCATCTGCCCCATGACACTCCCATTATAGTACAAATCACTGGGGAAGGAACTCAAAGAAAAAAGTAAGGCAGCAATATGAAGACTGAATTGTAAGTGTGATTGACATTTCAGTTTTAGAGGAAGCTTCTAACCTTTTTCCTTTGAAAAAAATGTCTGAAATGGCCAAAGAGAAGTAGTAAATTTTTTTATTTAAATTAAATTTTAAAATCTTCACCAAACCTAAAACAAGGTTTATGGGTGTCAATGGGTTAAATTCCTGTCCCCTGCCCAAATTCAGAACCAACTGAAAAATAGATACAAAATCAGATTTATAGAGATCAAAATGCCCACTTTATTACTACATATACTTTATACATAGCATTCGATGTTTTTTCTGGATTTTCTGTTTGTTTGTTTGTTTGTTTGTTTGTGATGCAGTCTCGCTCTGTCGCCAGGCTGGAGTGCAATGGTATGATCTCGGCTCACTGCAATCTCCGCATCCCAGGTTCAAGCAATTCTCCTGCCTCAGCCTCTGGAGTAGCTGGGACTACAGGCACGCGCTAATTTTTGTATTTTTAGTAGAGACAGGGTTTCACTATGTTGACCAGGATGGTCTCAATCTCTTGACCTTGTGATCCGCCTGCTTCAGATTCCCAAAGTGCTGGGATTATAGGCGTGAGCCACCGCATCTAGCCATATTCAATCTTTAGCTACTGATAATGCATTCCAGAATTAGATAAACTGGCCTACCCATGCCACAAACTGGCAAGATTGAAGAATGACAGGCCTACACAGTATGGTACAGAGAAGCAGGGTAGATGGGTGGTCTCTGCAGACAGGGCCCCAGAGAGCGAGAGAAAAGGCTGAGACTCTTCTGTCGAGATCAGCAACTGCACTGGTCACCCTTCTCCCTGGAGAAGAATGAATGAGTGGGCAGAGGGAAGCCAGGAGAGCCTCTAATGAAAGCTCCTTCATCTAGACACTGAAACTGGGAGTAAGCATTCCCCTGCATAGTGCCAATTACATAGGAATTTCTGCCAGATTCGGCCACAGAGAAGACCATACATCCAAATTATTGACTATTATATTGCCATTAATAAAAATAAATTAGGGTTTTCTACTGACTTAGAGAGATTTCCACAAATTAATATTGAATAAGAAATCAAGATGCAAATATTTTATAAAGGATTGAAAATTATGAGTGTGTATATTCATGCATGTATATTGCTATATGTATTTGTGTAATGATAGCCCAGAAAAAAATAAGAAAGGATACATGGTAGGTTGTTATTGTGGGTTACATTTAGGAGAAGAGAATGGGAGAGGAGGAGGATGAGGAAGGAAGGAAAGAAAGGAGAGAGGGAGGGAGGAAGGAATGAAGTGTGCTTGCCGTGAGTTCATTTATTCAATTGTTCATAAGTGTGAGGAAAATGTTAAAAATAAAAATTTTTAATATTTGCATTTATATTTTTGAAACATTGGCAACCAAGGAAATGGTATCATGGAAACTGCTGTCTATGATCCCCACATCCTCTTAGGTCCCTAGATAAGATCATTTTTCAGTCTTGTATTTTCTGCACATCCCCTGAGCCTCATTCCTAGGGAAGTTTAAGATGTATTTACTTGGGTTACTCAAGTAACTCTGTATGGAGTCAACTTTGCTGCTAGAGCCTGCCCTAACTTTGTGCCTCTGTAGTAGGATCAGGGTTCAGCCTTGTATTAAATATTACATCCCTTCCTCTTCACCAGATTTTAATAATATGGACCCTGTCTTGTTTCTCCTGGGCCACGTTCCCTGCCTGGAACCAGTCCCTTAGACACAAGACCCTTGCTTGGTTTAAATAGGCACCATTCCCACTCCAGGAACCAGAAAGTTAGACCAAAGTTCCAGTTGACATCAGTATGTTACAGCCACCCATGATCCCCCAGACTCTTCAATGTCACAACCCAACCAGTGCCAAGAAATCCACTACCTCCTCCTGGGCCTCCCTGATGCCATCTTCCCGACAAAGACTGAGCTCTAATCAACAGTGGTGATAACTATCTTATTCACCACCATTTCCCAGTCCCTAATGCAGAACTTGGCACATGATGGACCCAAATACTAATAAACAAATGAATTAATGTATGAATAAACTACGTAACATCAGACACTCTAACAGATCCAAACCCCTGAACATACTCCCCACACCTACCACTAAGCCTGCTCTCCTAAATTCTAACACTACCTCAGTAAACACATCTAATTTTCACATCTCACATGCTTCTGAGTTAAGCTGATACTCTTTCTTTAGACTTTTCATCTTGAAAGATAATACAATTATCAGAGAAACTGAGTTAAGGACTTGGGGTGATGGGGAAAACATGATGGATTTTGTTTGGATCATGTCAAAATACAATAGACATCCAAGTGAAGATGTCCTCTTATCTGATAGTGAACAGAGGAAAGATAGAAATATAGATTTGGGGGTCTCAAAGATGACAGAAAAAGTCATGAGGAATCGTTGCAGTCTCTGACTAGAGACAAAGAAACAAATGCTCACCTATGTCTGATTTCTGCATATAGCCCAAAGTTCCAACTAATCTACTGGCAGTGGCTTTGATAAATTGCCTATGCTGTTCTCTATAGATTACCTCTTTGTAGATATCTGTTGGCTGTCCAGCTCACTGGTCACTCTTCTTGAAACTAATAGAATTTTAAATCCCATGACCTAGACTTCTTGCCAAATCAAAAGATTACATTTGAGTATGTTTTTATTTTTGTTACATCTACCAACATTCACCCTAACCTCTAGAAATCGTATTATTTTCACTATATGTAAAAGAAAAAAATGCATTGACACAGTTGTTAGTACCTGAAATCACACAGAAAAACAGCTTACTAAATTCAATTGCAACTTCTTTGACTCTCTCATGTCTCTTTTGACCCAGCATATTGAACAACAGTGTTATATCTGTTTCACTTCTCTCTTTCTATACAATAAATCCCTTGTGGGCAGGAAATATTCCTGCATTGTCTTGTATTGTTAGAGTGCCTGTTTTACTTGCAGGATGGATGAATGGATGAATTTTTTTTTAAAGGTTACGTAGTCACTGGGTTTTATCTCTCAAGCTCTAGAAGAACTACAGATAATTCAATTTTACTAGAGACAGCAAAGTGTTATTTTAAGAAAAACTGATCTTTGGAGCAGCAGGTTTGGAAATTATAATAGTCTCTTACTAGTTATGTGACCTTGGCCATGTCACCTAATCTCACTGAGCCAAAATTAACTCATCTGTTTAAAAGGGTTAATTATACCTGTACTTTCTACATTGCAGGGGCCATTGTGAGAATAAAATAAGGTAACATGCGGGAAATCATTTTCAAACCTGTGCTATAGCTCTTCTTCCTCCTTGTCTCCCTCCCCTTCTCTCCCCTCATCTTCTGTAAAGATGAGGTTTTGCTATGTTGCCCAGGGTGGTCTTGAAGTCTTGAGCTCCAGAGATCTGTCCTCCTTGGCCTACCAAAATGCTGGGATTACAGGCATGAGCTACCTTGCCTGGCACATTTATACAGGGTATTGCTATGTTGTCCAGGCTGGTCTTGAACTCCTGGACTCAAGCAATATTCCTGCCTCAGCCTCCCAAGTATCTGGGACTTACAGGTGCATGCTACTGCATTCGGCTCCCATTCATGATTTTAAAAACAATGTCTATCAAGCCAGAAAGGGCAGTTCCAAGGGAAGGGAAGTTCCTCAAAATTATAAAGGACACCTACAAGAAAATCTATAGTTAATATCATACTTAACAACGAAAGACTGATTTCCACCTAAGATAAGAAACAAGACGAGGATGTCAATTCTCACCACTCCTACTCAACATTGTCCTGGAAGTCCTAGCCAGTGCAATAAGGTAAGAAAAAGAAGTTAAAGTCATATGGTTTGGAAAAAAAGAGATAAAAGTATCCCATTAACCAACATCATAATTGTAGAAAATTCCAAGGAAACTTTTTTTAAAAATAAAAAGTTTCTATAATTAATAAGTGAACTCAGCAGGATTGCACTATACAAGCTCTGCACAAGAAAATCATATTTCTTTTTCTGTAAGCCTCAGTTTTCTCATCTGTAAATTAGGGAAAATTTTATTATTTTAAAATTTTAAATACTTAATTTTAAAAGATAAACAGTTAATGTATGCAAATAATTCAGTATAGTGCCTTGCATATTGTAAGTGCTTGATAAAAGCTGTCACTTCACTATTATTAAATATAGGAAGGCAGATATGAATGCATGCGAAGTTGATGTAAAAGAGAAATACGGGTTTTGTGGACTAAAATTTCAATATGAGGTCAGTAGATCTAGCTACCAAAAATAGCTAAGGCAATCTTAGGACTACATTCTGAGATCTCCAGAATAAGGACATATTAAGCACACATATAAGACCCTCAACTTGAGTTCTGTGATCAGTTTTGAATGCCATAGCTTAACTGGTACATTGAGAAAACCAGTGGCCTCCTTAAGGAATATGAGCAGGAGGATAAACGTTTAGGAAACTGTGCCATGACAACAGCAAATAAGGTTGAATGGTGGTGGCTTATCTCCATTGGCTTGACAGTTGGCTTGACAGTTACATGATAGTAGCCCACAAATATGCAAAGATCTGTCATGTGGTATGAGGTAGACATTCTCTGGAAGACATTTTGTGACCAGAAGGTAGCAAATATACACTTATTTAAATATAATATTATAAATAACAATGAAAGATCCTCCCAAATTGGGCTGGTTACCTTGTGGAATGGGATGAACTGAAATATGATCCCCATATTTGTAAATGAGGAAAATTAAGACTAAAATTAGGGAACTTGACCAAAAGCTCAAAGCTAGCCAATATACAACCATGATTTAAATCTTGGTCTTTTGCCTCTGTATCCAAGGATTGTTATGGTCTTCATCAAGTCAAAGAGGGGGGCTAGGACTGGAGTCCACAGTTTTTGGCTCAGCTATTTAGTCAAGTGGCCTGGGCCTCATGAGTAAGAAAGATGGAAGCCAAAATGCAACTGTTTTGAAGCAACGTTCTAACTATGTTGGAGTTAGTCCACAGTGAGTTTAAATGCAGAAAGGTGCGGAATTTAACCATCCAGCTAGTTAGAGCTATCCACCAAATGAATGTGGGATAGGGTGATGGGGTGTGAGCAGATGCTATTGATGTTTTTTGCCGAGTGTTTGAAAACCCACTATGAATATTGATGCCAAGAGCTTGTTGCTGGCTTTTAAAAACAAACAGAAGATGGAACAGCCATTTTTTTTTCTCAATACAAGATACTGTTAGCCAAATACAGAATTTCAGTTTGGTTAAGAAACACAGGTCCATCACACATTTTCTCCTATTGTCAAAATGTGGTTGTTGATGTTTTGGAGAGCGAACTCTCCTGAAAGTGTCATAGTAACCTCAGCATACAGAGGCCCAGGCGGCCAGGCCATATGTGTGACGATGCCTTGTCCTGACAGCTGAATCAGCCAATGAATGAATTTTTAAATAATTATTCAATCTCTTCCAACAGAAGCTCATTAGCTGCTACCATTGTCACCCTCTATCTTGCCAATGAATTGAGTTTTCAGTTCAGTAAAAGCTTAGAATTTTCCTACTCATGCAGGCAGATTAAAGCGCTCAACTAACTCAGGTGTAACTTATTTAATTCACCATCCAACTAATTACTGCAGATGCAGATAAACCAGGCTAACGGGAAAGAATCCACCTCCTAAAACAAAACAAAGAGCAAGTAAGCATGTTTCTGAATACTCAGCAAAGGCTGTGTCAGATGGCAGACATTTTTTAAAAACAAACAAAAACATGCTCCAATAACTTTGAAAATCAATGAATTATAAGGGGAAAAATATAGCATGGTCTTTGTGCATTTAGCATCTACTTGGTTCAACTTTGAATGTCATTTAACAACAGAAGTAGAATCAACTGTTTTAGTCAAGTGAAATTTGAATTCTCAGACAATTTCATTTTAAACCAAGTATTTTTGTATTACCAGTGAATAAACTGTGCAGACTAGAATCAAGGACATTTTTTAATGTGCACTTTCTGCCCTTCAGAGAAGTTAACTTCGAAATATAAACTTAATTGCATGTCTTTTACTCTAAATAACATTAATTGGATGTATTTTATTTTAGTAAAAATGTATGTTTTGAAGGGAGATAACTAAAAAATCTGACTTTGTTTTGACAGGTCGTTTTCTCAAAACATATATTCAGGAAATAAGTTATTTGAGCATATGCTCTGAAAACAATAGAGAACCAATCTCAAATGTCCTGTCAATTCATTTTTTTCATTTACAAAGGTTATAGAGTGAATAAAAGTGTTCTAACTTAGCAGAGAATGGTATTCTTGCCTATGCAAGAAAATCTCCATACAATATTATTCTCTTTTATTAGTAACTACTACACAGTAACATTACATTCATGATACTCCTAGTAACCCATCACTGTGAAATGATTCTGGAAATATTTTATAGCCTCATTGTACAATAACTACAACCCATTTTGAGAAGTATGGCCAAGGATAACATCCATGGGCAATAGAGAAAAGTTCAAGTACTCACTCCACCATTCACTCTGTGTGTAACCTCAATGAATCCCTAACTTTCTAAGCATCAGTTTCTTCATCTGAAAAGTAAGAGTATCACTGCCCTTTTCTAACATGTAGCACAACTGAGCAGAAATAAGCCTTAATTACCCAAAATTCCATTAAAATGAGCAGGGTGTTGGAAGACTAGCCATTAAAATCTTGACTCATTATCAGAGTATATAAGCGCATTCATTCTGGATTTCTACATACTGTATAACAAAACAAAAGGGGATGCTTGAAATTCGCATTTTGTGATAACCTCAAAATTCTGAACCAAGTATCAGCCTCCAATTCTTCAACTCTCTCTCTCTTTCTTTCTCTGATTCTGTGTTTTCTTGTGCAGTGAAAGTCAGTAGGCTCCCCAGTTATGGGCCAGTGAAAGAGGTGTGTTTTTAAACTCTCTTTTGTTTAAATTTACTTCCAGCTTGGAGGAAGAAACCATCCACAATCCGTTGCCCTGGAACATGGATGCCAGGACCCTTCCTGGAGAACCTAATTTAAAATTTCCTCAGCAACCATAACTCATGATATTTCAAAAAATGTGTTAGTGTTCTCCAAAGTTAAATCCCAAAAGGGGAACTGAGAGAGAGAGAGAGAGAGAGAGAGAGAGAAAACGGGCAAGGGACTCAATGATTAAATTGTTTGGAAAACTTTACATTTTTAAAACTTTTTTATGCCCCTCATGGAAATTCTTAGTTCTTCTTAGTTTAAATGAACAAATATTTGCAGAAAATAATCTATTTAAATTTGTTTAACCTAGTATTTCCCAAACATATTTGACTTTGTCCTCAAGGTAGCTATTTAGAAATCCCAATTTAGAGGAAGGCAAAGCAAGATGACAGACCAGAAACCTCAACCAATCATTCCTCCCACAAGAATGTCAAATTAACAACTGTCTACCCAGAAAAAACCACCTTCACAAAAAACAAAAATCAGGTGAGCACTGGCAGTACCTGGATCTAACTTCATATCGCTGCAAGAGCCACTAAAGAGATGGAAAAACAGTTCTGAATCTCCAGTGTCATCCCTTCCCAACCCTGGCAGCAGGGGAGTAGTGGGGAGAGTTTCTCTGGGTGCTGGGTGACAGAGAACACAGCAATTGTGAGGCATTGAACTCAGTTTTGTCCTGTTAGAGCAGAAAGAAAAACTGGACCAAACCCAGCTGATACCCACCCACAGACAAAGCATTTAAATTAACTCTAGCCAGAAGGAATTACCATCCCAGCAGTCCGAATTTGAGTGTCTGCAAACCTCGCCACAGACAGCTGCAACACTCTGTGTCTCCAAGCAAATTTGAAAGGCGGCCTAGGCCATAAACACTGAAACTCTTAGGTTAGTCCTAGTGCTGAACTAGGCCCAGAGGAAGTGGACTGAGTGGGTACGTGACATACGGAGACACCAGCTGGGGCAGCCAAGGGAGTGCCAGTATCACCCCTCCCCTAACCCCAGGCCATACAGCTCAAGGCTCCAAAAGAGACCTCTTCCTTTCACTTGAGGAGAGGAGAGAGAAGAGGAGGGAGGACTTTTTCTTGCATCTATGATACCAGCTCAGCCACAGCAGGACAGGGCACCGGTCAGAGTTTGAGGCCCTCATTCCAGGTCCTACCTCCCAGATGACATTTCTAAGCAAACTCTGGGCCAGAAGAGAACCCATTGCCTTGAAGGAAAGGACCCAGTCCTGGCAGCATTCATCACCTGCTACCTGAAGAGCCCTTGGTCCTTGAACAACCAGCAGCAATACCCAGGTACTACACTGAGGGCCTTGGATGAGCCTCTGAGACTTGCTGGCTTCAGCACTATACCAACTGTGGTGTCTGTGGGGCAAAACTTCGTCCCAGAAAAGCAGAGGGAAAAGTAAATGGGATTTTGTCTTGCACCTTAGGTAACAGCACAGCCACAGTGGGGTAGAACACAAGTGGGCTCTTGGGGTCCCCAATTCCAGGACATGGCTCTTGGATGACATTCCTTGACCTCCCATGGGCCAGGGGGGAGTCTACTGCCCGAAAGGGTGAGTAATGGGCCAGGCAGCATTCATGACAAGCTGACTTAAGAGACCTTGGGCCGTAAGGGAACACCAGCAGTAGTCTGGCATTACTCCTCATGGCTTGGTGTGGCAATAGCTACAGGGTGAGGCTCCTTTGCCTATGGAAAAGGGAGGGAAGAGGGGGAAGGAATACATCTTGTGGTTTTAGTGCCAGCTTAGCCGCAATACAATAGAATACCAGGTAAACTTCTAAGGAATTTAGTTCTTGTCCCTGACTCCCAGAAGGCACTTTTGGACCCACCCAGGAACTGGGAGTCCTTGCCACCATGAAAGGAAGGACACAGGCCTGGTTGACTTGGCCACCTGCTGACTGTAGAGCCCCGGGGCCTTAAGTGAATACAGGCAGTTGTCATGGAGTGGCTACAGCAGGCCTTGGGTGAGACCCAGTCCTGTGCTGGCTTCAGGTCTGGCCCAGTGTAGTCATAGTAGTGGTGGCCACAGGGGTGCTTGTGTCACTTCACCTCCACCTTTAGCTAACTCAGAACAGAAAGAGAGACTCTGTATGTTTGGGAGAAAGCAAGGAAAGAAAACCAGAGTCTCTGCCTGGTAATGCAAATCTCCCAGATCTTGTCCAACACTAACAAGACAGTACCTCTACAAGTCTGCAGAAACCACAGTGTTACTGGGCTTGGGGCGCCCCCTAAAGCACAGCTTAGACCACAACACACAAGTCATTTCAAATATCTGGAAAGCCTTCACAAGAAAGACAGCTATAAATAAGTCCACAGAGTAAAGACTACAATAAATACCAAACTCTTCAATACCTAAACACAAAAGAACATCTACTAGCATCAACACCATTTAGGAAAACATGACCTCATGAAACGCACTAAATAAGTCACCAGGGAAAGATCCTGGAAAAACAGGGATATGTGAACTTTCAGACAGAAAATTCAAATTCAAATAGCTGTGGTAAGGAAACTCAGTGAAATTCAAGGTAACACAGAGAAATAATTTAGAATCATATCAGATACATTTGACAAAGAAATGAAAATAATTAAAAATAATCAAGTAGAAATTCTAGAGCTGAAAAATGCAGTTGGTATAGTAAAGAATGCATCAGAATCCTTTAATAGCAGAATTGATCAAGCAGAAGAAAGAATTAGTAAGCTTGAATACAGGCTATTTTAAAATACTCAGTCAGAAGAGACAAAAAAAGAATAAAGCACAATGAAGCATGCCTACAGGATCTAGAAAATTGCCTCAAGAGGGCAAATCTAAGATTTATTGGCCTTACAGAGGAGGTAGAGAAAAAGATAAGGATAGAAAGTTTATTCAGAGGGGTAATAACAGAGAACTTCTCAAACCAAGAGAAAGATATCAATATCCAAGTACAAGACAGAGAACACCAAGCAAATTTAATGCAAGGAAGACTACCTCAAGACACTTAATAATACAATTCCCAAAGTTCAAGAATAAAGAAAGGATCCTAAAAGCAGAAAGGGAAAATAAATAAATAACATACAGTGGAGCTCCAGTACATCTGGCAGCAGACTTTTCAGTGGAAAACTTATAGGCCAGGAGAGAGAGGCATGACATATTTAAAGTGCTGCAGGAAAATAGCTTTTACCCTAGAATAGTGTATTGGGTGAAAATATCCTTCAAACTTGAAGGAGAATTAAAGACTTTCCCAGACAAACAAAAGCGGAGGGATTTCATCAATGCCAAGCCTGTCCTACAAGAAATGCTAAAGGGAGAACTTTAATCAGAAAGAAAATGATATCAATAAGCAATAAGTAATCACCTGAAGGTACAAAACTCACTGGTAATGATAAATACAGAGAAAAATACAGAATATTATGACACTATAACTGTGGTGTGTAAACTACTCTTATCCTAAGTAGAAAGACTAAATAATGAACCAATCAAAAATAATAACTACAACAACTTTTCCAGACATAGCCAGTACAAAAAGACATAAATAGAAACAATAAAAGGTTGAAAAGTGAGGGAGCAAAGTTAAAGCTCAGAGTTTTTATTAGTTTTCTTTTTGCTTGTTTATTTCTTTGTTTGTGCAAATAGTGTTAAGTTGTTATCAGGTTAAAATATGGCTTATAAAATAGTATTTGAAAGCCTCATGGTAACCTCAAACCAAAAACCATGTAATGGATACACAAAAAATAAAAACCAAGAAGGTGAATCATATCACCAGAGAAAAATCACGTTCACTAGGAGAAAACAGGAAGGGGAGAAGGAAGAAAGAGAAACCAGAAAACAAATAGGAGCTAAAAATAAAAACAATTGAATTCATGAACATAGAGAGCAGAAGGATGGTTACCAGAGGCTGGGAATAGTAGTGGGGTTGGCGGGAGGGTGCAACTGGGGAGGAGATGGGGATGGTTAGTGGGTACAAAAACATAGTTAGAATGAACAAGACCTACTATTTTATAGTACAACAGGAATAGAGTGACTATATTCAATAATAACATAATTGTACAATTTAAAATAACTTAAAGAGTGTAATCAAAGGGCAAATGCTTGAGGGGATACTCCATTCCCTATGATGTGCTTACTTCACGTTACATGTCTGTATCAAAACACTTCATGTACCCCATAAATATACACACCTACTATGTACCCACAAAAATGTTACAAATAGAAAACAAAAACAAAATTTTGAAAAAGAAGTCTCACTTTAGTATTCCATCAAACACATTTAGGAAATTTGTTCAATTACTTGGTGCCCAGTATCACTTGAACCATCACATAGCCACTATATAGATCAAATGACAGGTTCCCAAGGGAAAGAGATTTTCCAAGTTACAGTGTGTTCTGGCCATGATTCGGGGAAATTTAACAAACAGAAGGAAGACAAGCAAGAAAGGAAGTCTACATCAAAATATAAGGACTCTTAGCCATCATATGCTAAGCCATTACAAGGGATAGGAACCTACCCAAAGAGACTAAAGCAAATAAGGACAAGTAGTAGTTCATATATCTTAAAAATTCAAAGGTAGATTAAGCTTTGTAATGTAAATATTATTACCAGGCCTCTTATTTTCCTCTGTGTTAGCTTCATTCTCAGTCAAGATCCTTTTCTCTGGCAGTCTCTGCACTTCAAACTAACATTCTACCAGTTCAGAAGCCCCAGAAGAAATAGTCCAGCTTCCCAAAGTTCTAGCAAAAGTCCCAGACCTGACTTGAATTGAACCAATTTGGATCACCCACCCATTCTTGAATCAATTTCTGTAGCCAGAAGAGATGAAATAAGGGAGGGAGGATGGGCCTGGCAAGAAATGGTTCCCCAAAGGAATCTTAGGGTGATATTACCAGAAGAAAGTGGAATAGATGCTGGGTAAACAAAACAACCTGGGTATCCAGAATATCCATCAAAGGAGGCCTACTTGTGTGTATCTCCTTGGTATAGACAGACCATAAGACAATACATTATCTACTAAGCCTCTCTGCCTCATGACGCTGTCCTGCATCCAGGACTGCCTGTGCAGACTACCACAAGAGGAGAAGCACAGCTTTGCCTAGGACTAAAGGCCACATGAAAGATAACTACGCCTCTTATTCCAGGCTAGGAGGCCGGAATTGGATGCGTTTATCAGGACACTCATGATGCTTAGCCGTGATTTTTAAGTAGTCTGAGCCATGCTTCAGACATGTTCTATAGAGGTGCGTGATTTTATTGTCAAAAAAAGTAACCTGCTGACATACATTAACAACGTGTGTGTGTGTGTGTGTGTGTGTGTGTATTCTTTCGCACCCTTACAATGAATTCCAAACTTCTATCATTCCATGAACCGAAGAGAAAATGGCAGATTTTTTTCATAATCTGCTGTTCTTCTGAATGCTTTAGAGATTCTGAAGTTTAATCTTAACGTAAAATGTTCTCTTATCATAAGGTTCCAGTAGTCGTGGGGAAGAGTAATGGAGTAATGCTGTGTAGTAAAAGAACATGGACTTTGGAACTAAATATATCTTCATCTACTCATTCAACACTTATCTATTGAGTAATTAAGAGGTACCAGATATTATTCCGTGTGCTATAGATAGATACATCAGCAAACAAAATACAAAAATACCTGCCCTTGTGTAGTTTGTATACTGGTGGGACTTACATTCAAATTTCAGGTCATCAACTTGATCATCAACTAACCATATAAATTTGAATTTTTTTTCACCTGTATAGAGGAAATGATGATCCCTTGCTTTTGGGTGAACAGTAAGAACTACATGGGATGATGCAGAGCATGTCTATAGCATGTCATCTAGGACACGGGTCCCCAACCCTGGAGCCTCAGACCAGCACCAGTCCTAGGCCTGTTAGGAACCTGGATGCACAGCACTGAGTGAGCAATGGGCAAGCGAGTCTTACTGCCTCAGCTCTGCCT
The DNA here is from genome assembly GCF_024542745.1 of Macaca thibetana thibetana. Classification (NCBI taxonomy): domain Eukaryota; kingdom Metazoa; phylum Chordata; class Mammalia; order Primates; family Cercopithecidae; genus Macaca; species Macaca thibetana. The sequence goes on from NC_065579.1 coordinate 30,249,588, forward strand.
CCTCTCAGATCAGCAGTGGCGTTAGATTTAATGGGAGAGTGAACCCTATTGTGAACTGCACATGAGAGGGATCTAGGTTGCACACTCTGCTCCTTATAAGAATCTAACTAATGCTTGTTGATCTGAGGTGGAACAGTTTCATCCCCAAACTGTCACCCTGATCCCCCCCATCTGTGGAAAACTTGTCTTCACAGAACTTCTCCCTTGTGCCAAAAATGTTGGAGACCGCTGATCTACGACATGGCAAGCATGCAATAAGTGGCAGCCACTCTTGTAGCTATTATTCTAGTCTGTACAAATGGTCGAGTAGCCACAAAAGAACTAAAGTAATGTTTTTGCAATAAAAAGAGAGTACACAAAATTAGATCTAAAAATCATAAATGAATTTTCCCGGTAGACAAAAAACATTGATAGTCATAATGTTTCTTTACCTTATTGAGATAGTAAAAACAGTATGCAGAAACAAACGAATGAGAGGCAGAAGCAAGAATCATCGGCCATCAACATTTCCGGAACATTCACTCTTTAGGACAGTCCTCTGACCTCTGCTCGACCCCACCACTCTGCTCTCCCGTGATCTTTCCATATAGTAAATAGCATGTTATTTTGGTTCTGCCTAGCTGTTCACATCAAGAGTAAATAATCAGAGAACTCAAAGTTTAAAAAATATGGTTACTCTAAAAGAAAAAAAGTGAGAGAGAGAGAAAAAAAAATGATACCATAAGAAAACTGTTTTCCATGGCCACATAACCTCAGCAATAGAACGCTAATGGTCATTAAATACCATCCTAATCCTACAAGTGAACAGATTATTGAAAATTTCAAAGTGGCAGCTTTGATTTGAAGATTCACCTCATTGACTATCTAATTCATTCCTAATGACATAATCATTGGTGAACAGTAAACGCAATTCAGAGGGTCAGAACTCTCCTATTAGTCATTAGCTTTTATATCCAAAGTGCTATTTTACTACTGAGCTTGTATTTTACTATCTAAAAGAAGAAAGTATCACCATTTTTAAGGTGATGATTATTAAAGTGCCGCCACAAACTGCACATGGTTATTATAGCACAAATAGCTATTTGAGACATACACAAAACACATTTAAATCTGTTTCACATACACGAAAAATTCACAAATAAAACTCAGCTAGAGATAAATTAATTACCTTATTATGTTCCACAAGGAAAACAAGTGTTAGATACCCTGCTGCATTGTTTGTGGTAAGCAATCAATATTTTACTGTCTAACCATATTTAACTTTACATGTATATTTAAATCCCTTTCTACTAGGAATTCTAATACAATACTCTAAGCATAACTCACGGCCATATTCAGGTGAATTAAAGATTCCCTGAAATACACAACACGAAGGAAGTAGCATTTCATCTGCATCTGTTTCTCTTATTTATTACCTAATCCTTCAACCCCCAATTCTCCCTACAGTTCTTTATTAATTTAAACAAAATATGTTCAATTGGACTTTTCTTAGTAAGGCACAAATCTGTACACTTACCCTATCACAAACCATTAATAAAGACCAAAAAAATTGTATATAGTGAATACTTATATCAAAATCGGTTTCTAAAATGTTATGAGACTAATCAAAGAATTGTGCTTCCTTGTACTAGGCTCCTTTGCAAGGTTTGCTTGTAGATTCAAGCAGCTCAAATATTGATCTGTTTCCTGTATTCTGAAGATGGATGGGACAGAACTGTAGTGTTTGGCTTTGCTATAGTTAACCCGAAAGCCTTTTAAATGTGCCTGAGAAATTGGTAAGTGGCAAGTTCAAGAGCTCTTTAAACATGGGAAATGTCGTCATACCTACTGCTTGTTTGTTTTTTTTTTAATTTAAAATTTGTGATCAATGCCTCTATATTTCAAAATCCAATCATGGAGCTAATGCTAAAGACAGCATAGTAGTGAAACAGAAAACATGCATAATGATGATGCGGAGTCCATATATATATATTAATGTGATGAGTCCTAGGAAAGGGGAGGAAGGGAAACCTGCCTTTTGTGTCAACTTGAAGTTACTGGACTTGATTTATCTTCTTTTGCAGTGTATAAGATTAAAGAGTGATGTTCATTTTGCCCTTACATTTAATGTTTAAATTTAATAAATGTTTTCATCTTTGTGTCCATATGTCTGCTACTTCCCTTTCTCAGATTTCAAAGTTGAATATTCTCTTAGAGCATATTTCTCAGTAAACTCTGAAATTTACACTAATATTGGATATTTCCAAGGGTTGTCCACAAATTATCAGAGAAAATCAATAAGTCAATGCCCCTCACTGTATCCATCCCACCTGTGCACAGAACCCTCCCCTATCTCATCTGGAGAGACACCAGAGAAATGAAGGGCAGTGTTTCCATTTAATGAGGTTGAGTGGACTTGGCACCCCAATATGAATGCAAGCATTTATCCAATCATATTAGTAAAAATGGAGAAGTTATTTGATAGATGAACAGGATAGCTCTGAGCAATGTCATCATATAATATTAATTATATTTTATAACCCCCAGAGGCAAAGACTGGCCCTTTTGCAGATTTTTTCCCAAGGGTTATAAAGTTCTCAATCTAGTGCTTTTTCAAAAAAAAATTAAAGATATTTTTCTTGGAGGAGTAAAAGAGAAATGTGAAGGTTAGCCAGGGCAGGAGGTTACTCTTTCTCTTTTTCCATGTCTAAAAACATACAGGTACAGATATGCCAAAAAGCCTTCAGGAATAATTCATTCTCAATCCTAACCTAGACAATGCTCACAATTATCAGATTTTGTAATTTAAAAATAACTGTAACATATTACATGAAATTGAGTTCTGAATTCTCAACCATCTAAAGTTTTCAGAAGGAAAGTGACCCAGCAGCAGTGTGTTTTCATGGCACTTGAAATAATTTCTCAGTCCTTTATCCTTTATTTACAGCAATTTTTTTTTGCAATAACTTCAGCAATGAAGATCATGAATAAGGGAATATGCATACCGTAAGTTGGAATCTCTCACCATCCTTTGCCAAAAAGCCTCTAACATCTGACCATATTCTATGGACTTCTCATTTCCCACCATAACTTTCCCACCATAACTCTCCATCTCTCTGTAACCCTCCATCTCACTTTAGGCTCTCTAATCTATACACAATGGCAACTCTTAATATTTCCTCACTTTGAATTAATCCAATTAACTTTAACCCTTTTGCTGCCCCATCTGGTTTAATCCCATCTTGCTAATAAGTGAGACCAAGATATTGCCTGAAAAGTTATCATGAGTCCCAATAAATGTCCAGGTAGGATTCTAACAAATTTAAAGTGAGATGCAGCTCATTTGAACCATTTTCATAGGACTCAATAAAAAAAGTCACATCACAGTCAAAATTGTATCGGTAAGTTATTACTTCAATGCTCCATCCATATCTCTTGGGATCTTTTTTGAAGAAATGCTCTTGAACTACTGAAACACACTTTTGTGCATTCTAATGACTGAGACGTTCAGGAGTATGAAAGTCCAGCTCTTTTGCCATAAGTTGTGGAAAAGCTGCAATTGTAAAACAAGAATTGATTGTCATAAAAAGGAATAATCAGAGATAAGAAATTTTGGCAATTAAAAATATAATTGCATTAAAACATTTGATAGAAAATATGGGGGATGGAAGCAGACTAAATCTCCCAAAACACTGAGAAAAAAAAAAAGAAATGGGAAGCAAACACAGAATCAGTTGAAGAGATCCATGAATGAGATACAAGAGGAAACTAAGAAAATAAAGGAAAGAAAACATTGGAGGCAAATTTCCACAGCTGAAAAATGACAGAAGCCATGATATTAAGGGCAATCACAAAGTGCCTAACAGGATGACTTTAAGAAGAACCATCTCTAGTGATAACTTGACAGTTCGGATCACTAAGGACAATACAAAGATCCAAAAATAGTCACCTAAAAAGAACAGGTTATCTACATAGGAAGGAGAAGCACAAAGGCATCAGACTTCTCATCAGCAATATTAACTGCTAAAAGACAATGGAGTAGAATGGCAGGCTGGGAGGATCCAAGAAAAATACCTTCAAAAGAAAGTATATTTCATTGCAGTCATTTTAAAATAAAGGAGCAGGTTGAGATTAGCAATTAAATTCAAACATATGTTTATTTTCTCATGGTAGAAAGGGAGAAAGAATGTCAACTGGAAACTCCAAGAAAAATTACTAGTATCAGAAAAAAATTATTCAAATACTAAACAAGTAAAATACAGCATTAATTTGAAAAATTAAGCTGGGTAAGGACATTAAAGTGGAAAGAAAATATGTGTCGTGGATATTTTCACTGAGTGGATATCCACTATAGGGGATATTTTCACTGATATTTTCAAGGCTGACTCACTTATCGCCTGGCTGCTGGTAATAGCAGATGCTGACTGCTCACATCTTTGTTCTTGACTGGGAATTTCTCTTAGCCTCAGGGAACTGTCTAGCCCCAAGGTTTTGTTCCCTGTAGGATTGTCTAAGATCTCAGTTGCAACCACCTTGCACATCAGCTTCTTCCTCTGCCCAATCCTGCCTTCCTTACAATCTCTCCTTCCTCAGTTCCTTACAATCTTTCCTTTCTCACTTCTATTTCCTACTCACTTTATGAGTAAATCTCCCAAGAGCACTCCCCATGCAATTTTCCATCTCGGAGTCTGTTTTCAGGGAACCCAATCTAAGACACATGTGTAAAGTCATAAAGGTGGAAGGGGCATGGGCGTTCAGAAGATTGCATACAATTCTCTATGACTGGGCAAAGGATTCATGTAGAGAGCTAGAAAGATAAGAAATTAAAAGACATGTTATTTTTGAAGCAAAAATTCAATGAACACGTATTCCAGGTGGAGAGCTACGCAACAGGACTAGAGAGTAGTTGTTCCAAAATAGAATGAGAGGTCAGGAGGATCCAAGAAAAATATCTTCAAAAAGAAAATACACTCTTTCCTTTTACCAGTGAGTGAAGGCCAGTAAGTGGTGAAGTATGAATAACACACTATGGAATCTGCATGCACAGCCTAAGCTGTATGACCCTGATTAGTTAACCTCTCTGAACCTCAGTGTCCTCATCTGTAAAATGTCCAAAAAATCATCGACTCCTGTGAGAAAAATGAGATAGCATCCATGAAAATGCTTTGTGATGAGATTCAAATGTAAATTATTATTAACAGACATCAGCCTATAATGTTTGAGCATGGTTTCAGGCCTGATAAAGTAGACTGACTGTAAGTCTATTTATAAGAACTAAGAGAACTTCATCCTAGGGGAAAAGGGAATCAGATATGCATGACAGTCTGATAACAGTGGTTATTGGAGGAGGGAGTGAGTGATTCTGAGTTATGAGTTGTCGCCTGGATTTGCTTACCCTACCCTCACTTTCCTCCGCCTCCAGTCCCCATGAAATTCATTTGTGTTTGTGGTGATGGGGGATGGGGAGAAGGGGAGGGAAAGGAGAAAGAATCAGGGAGGGAAAGCTATGGATGAGAAAAGGGGAGAACTATTGCAGTAGAACTCTTTAAGACAATTGGCACAAATAGCTCTGCTTCATGGTATAACCCAAAATTGGGAGAGAAACATTCTATCTACTTCTGCCAGGAATATGATGTGGCTCTGGCACCCTAAGGATTCCAGAAAGTATGAGGCACCATTGCCACCTAAGAACTCCCACACATCAATGGCAGTGATGCCTTAGCAACAAAGGTGGAACCCATAAAGGGCAGCTCGGCTGTGGGCCCAGTGAAATGTCAGAGTGGTGGAGGCCTAAGCAGAAGGAAGCCAGAGAAGAAATGGTAAGAAAATGGGCGCCATATGTGGTACTCATCAGAAACCATGTGGGACTCTCAACAGTAAATACAGGACCTTTTCCAGAAGTAAAGGTCTTGCAATTACAGATGAGAGGAAAACCAAAGAAATATGTGTTGTTACTGCTAATGTCATGCCATTTCAACCAGGACTTACGTTGCCTAGGGAAACATAATAATTACTATTATTATTTACCAGATAATAGCAATCTGTATAAGAAAATGCCTTTCATTTCTTACTTGTCATTGCCTAGCCTAATCCCCTGCAAAAATAAATTTATGACTACTTCATTATATCAGGTTTTCCTAAAATTAGAATATAAAAGATATTACATTAAGGCCTCACTAATGGCACATCAGATTCACTATCAAAGGATGACTAGTCTTAAGCGAAAGTCCAAAGACGCTGGAATGTCCCAGAAGCACTCAGACGTCTATGTGTATCATCTATAAATGTATCTAGAAATTCCTCTAGAATTGATAATATTTTCCATCTGCAACGTCTCCTTCGGGGGGTAAATGTCATATGCTACTACCCTTTGGGTAAACAGCGTATCTCTTCCTGAGCCTGTCTGTCTAAAACTCTAAAGAGTGTTATTTATCATCAAGTGTGTCTTTCCACAAGGCATACTGGGTATCCACATTTGCTAATCATTCACAGTATGCCCTAAGCTGCAGTAAAACCTGGATCAGTTTCTCCTGTTCAGCCGTAGTGAGTTACAGCTGATGTGGTACTTCCTTCTTACCGATGTTGCTGACAACAATGCACATTGACCTCTATTATTAAAAAAACAACAACAACAAATAAAATTTTGTACTCTAACCATATTCCCTGTAGATTCAGAGAACACATAGAATTATTTATCTCCTTATCATTAAAGTATTTGTCTGTCCCAAGTAGAACCTCTGCCAGTGAAATCTCACCTGTATCGTTCTTGACTAGACGTCAGGATTCACTCAAGTTTGCGGTCACTCTTTTCAGAAAGTTCAGATTGAAAAATAAATAAATAAATCATAAATTTGAAGTTTAGAGGATTGTTTTTGTTTTTAGGGTCTAAGGGGAGCTTTCAAATAATTACATAAACAAAAAATGTTTTTAAAATAACATTTTCTATGTCTTTTCTTTTTTTTAGCTGAGAAAAGTCCTAATTATTCACTCCCATTTAACACGTCTTTGCAAAAATATCCGAACTAATTTCTTGCAATAAACACAGTTAAACTCATTGTTCTTCTCAGATTTTTTTCTCTTGCTAAAAATTTTCTTAAATGTGGAACAATGTTATTGTCCTCAACTATAACACGATCTTTCTCTGGTGTCTTTTAAGCTGTTTATCATTTGCTTCTCTATTTCAGATGGAATTAATCTTCTAAAAACAGATTGCGCTCTAAGATGTTTTACAGCTAAAAGCTCCATCAAGACTTTTTCACAACTTGTTAATGGAACAAAAAGCAACCAGGTAACTGCATTCCAGGTGCTGTAATAAATGCTTACCACTGCATTCACTGAAGCCATCAGTGTTGTTTCACAGATATCTAGGAAGCCTTTTTGTTTCATAAATCATTGAAATATTCAGGACCTTTTGTATGAGCCAGAGATATTCCTAGCGTGTTTAGCATCAATAACAATGAAAACTGGCGTGACAACATCTTAAGCAATCTAAAATATTGTATGGGGAGTTACCGCCTGCCTTTCATTGTAGGGCTACTGAAAATAAATTCATTTCATCATCCCTCAACCAACACACACACACACACACACATGCACACTACCAACACACACTAATTGCCACCACTTAGGCAATTTATTACTTTTAGGGCTAAATTCTGCCTTTTTCTTTGACAGAAATACTATAACTAGATTTAATGCATAATGAAAATTTAAAATTTCAATTGACTTATACCCAGTGGATCTAAAACACAAATTAATTGAACATACTATGCATTATGTGTGAATTCAATTCCGAATATTTTACAATGGAAGATCCTGCTCAGTGACAGCTTCTTATTGGCAAAATAGATAAGTTCCTATCAAAAGATATGAACTTGGCCTTAGTGAGACTCATTTCTCTACTTCAAGTTGATCAGGCCAAGACTCTTGAAATCATCCATAAGTTCTTTCTTTCACACCAACAGCCCTAGCTAATTTAATATAACCAGAATCCATTGACTCCCTATCTCAACAGCCACCATCTGATCCTAGAGTCTTCAAGTTGGTCTCCCAGCTTTCCCCTTTATTCCTCTATAAACTATCCTATACCCAAAGCCAGAATGTTCCTTTAAAAATATAAGTCAGGGCCAGGTGCAGTGGCTCACACCTACAATCCCAGTACTCTGGGAGGCCAAGTTGGGTGAACTGCTTGAGGTCAGGAATTTGAGGCCAGCCTGATCAACATGGTAAAACCCCATCTTTACTAAAAATACAAAATTTTGTGCAGCGTGGGCGGCGGGCACCTGTAATCCCAGCTACTCAGGAAGCTGGGGCAGGAGAATGGCTTGAACCTGGGAGGCAGAGGTTGCAGTGAGCTGAGATCACCCCACTGTACTCCAACCTCAGTGACAAAAAGAGAGACTCCATCAAAAAAAAAAAATGTCATATCATGTCACTCTTCTGCTTCACCCTCTCCGGTGGCTTCCACCTCACTATGAATAAAAAGCCAAAGACCTTATCATGGCCCAGAAAGCCCTTCATGGGCTAGGTCCCCATTGCCTTTCTGACCTCATCTTCTACCACACTTTCCCTCATTAATTTCAATCTAGCCACCCTGGCTTCCTTTCTGCTCCTCAAATACTCTATGCTCCCACCTCCCATTCTTTCCTCACGCTCTTTGCCGAGAATGAATTTCTGCCAGATATCCGTTTGGTTGGCCTTCTTACTCACTTCAGAACTCTGCTCAAGTAGCACCTCATCGAGAGGTCTGATCACTATATAAAAAAGAGCTTATATACCAGATCCAATTTATGTGCCTCCTCAGATTCACTCTGTCCTACCTGTTCCCAGACATCAGTCATTTGCCCTACTTCCCAGATGGAGTAGCCCCACCAAATGCAATTAAAGCTCTGCAATTCTTGTGATCAAACCCCTAGTTGACACGGTCATCTGCTCATCTCTTAGCTCTGCTGGCTGAGTCAGCTTTCCCCATGCAGAGAGTCAGCCCTCTGTAGCTCCTGAGTCCAGGTCCAAACCAACTTGGCCCATGAAGATTCTGGCCTTCCCAATAGTTTCCCAGAGAGACCTAATAGCACCAACCAGAAGTGGAACATCATGTTAGGGAAGCTTTGATCAGTAAGAAACAAAAGACGGGAAGACAGCAACATAAATTGCCCTTCTTTCCTCCCTCCAGCAGACAGTTTTAAAGCACAAAGGTCCATACAGCCTCTGGAAATGTCCTTAGTGACCAAGCAGTCAACTATTCCTTCCGGGGCTGTGACCAGGTCCAAAATGTTCCATCTTTTATTTGTTTCTCTGATTCCCTGTTTTATGTTCCCTTTTCCCCTACTTTTGCTGCCGTAGAATCACATCTCCTAAAATTTTTAGGATGCAAGGTGTATCTCAGGCTCTGTGTTTTAGGGAATCTAAGATATGCTTACACACACACACTCAAGCTATACTCCTGATCCTGCTTTATTTCTCTTCTCTGTTTATCACTTATCTTTGTGTCTATTGCCTCCAGTAGAATGTAAACTCCATGAGAGCAGAGACTATTTCTTTTGCTCACTGCTGTTTTCCAATGCCTATAACAGTGACTCGCATATAGTGGGCATTTAATAAATATGGGTTTAGGGTCAGGCACAGTGGCTCACACCAGTTATCCCAGCACCTTGAGAAACAGAGGCAGGGGGCTTACTTGAGAAGTTTGAGACCAGCCTGAGAAACATAGCAAGACCTCATCTCTACAAAAAAAATTTATTTTAACTAGTTGGGCAGGGTTGCATGCACCTCTAGTCTTAGTTACGTAGGAGGCTGAGATGGGAGAATCACTTGATCCTGGGAGTTCAAGGTTGTAGTGAGCTATGATCACGTGATTGCACTCTAGCCTTCGTGACAGAGGGAGACCCTGTCTCTAAATATGTGTGTGTGTGTGTGTTTAGACAATGAATAAATGAGAATTTTGTTTGCAAGTGTGGAATTATGCACCATTTTACATTCAAAAAAACAGAAACTTAAGGAGTTCAGGTTTTTATTCATGACCTAGTTTTTTATGTCAATGTTTCTACGTGGAATATTTCCTGATATTCTCACTCTCCTAAATTTCACCAAACTTCATTGGTTATCTCTCAACTCAAAGTTCAACTCCTCTTAAACCCACTTTCCCTAATTAGGCTCCCTAGTGACATAAGTATTTCCTTCCATAACAGTCATTTTTTTCAGTCCCCCTAGATAGTGCACATACACCCTTACGAGTACACGTTATGCATTTTACCCATTCTCACAGAACTGCATAATATCCTAAAACAGATTCAGAAGGTCTTTAGCCCTTTCTCTACCACACACCTCCTCAGAGATATACACAAGGCTGTTCCCTCCCACATCCAAACGCCTCCTGCTAATCCTGACATTAATAATAACTACTAATTGCTGAGCGCATAAAATATGCCAGGCAATGTGGTAGGCATTTAATCCTCACAAAAACCCTGAAAAGTATAAAATATCTTAAAACTCATTCATATTAAAGTGTTTGGGTCTTACTATGTTCTCCTCTGAGTTATTAGGCTGGATGAAGCTGACCTAGGCAACAGAAATGAATCAGTCTGGCACAGCTTTATTCATCAAGGAGCAAGTGATTCCATGGGAAAAGCAAGCCTACCTCCTTCCTCATACTCCTCAGTTTACAGTCTTGCCCAAATCATTGATCCATGGCTTTGTAACTTTCCTGGAATGGCTTCATGAGAATACATCCTGTCTCTTTATGTAATTTAAAGCTCCCTGAGATCAGACATGTATTTTATCTCTTGGTTGTTTCTGGAAAACTGTATTGTTTATTGAATCTATTTACTACCCAATCTATTTACTACCTCTAGTGTAAACTCTTGATCAAACACACTATAAGATAAAATCAGTAATAAGAAATTGGCCTTAAAAATTCAAAATTATCTAGAAGACCATTTAAAATATGGATTTACATATACTTTCATTGACAGTTTCATCCTATGTGTATATTGCATCTTGACATATTGGCGTTAATGATTATGGTATGCGTATACAGAACTATGCTTTAAAATAATGGTAATGATAACATGAACCAATCACAATTAACAAGCTACTTCAAAAATAAGAAAAATGAGAAATAATATACTCTAAAACATAGAAACAAGCCCCTGCAATTTTTTCAAAGGTGTTTAAATTAAGTAAAACTCAACCTTTTACTTTAAAAGCTGTCATTAAACACGTAAAGTTTCCTTTTTTTTTTTTTTTTTCCAGACAAAGTCTCGCTCTTGTCCCCCAGACTGAAGTGCAATGGCATGATCTCAGCTCACTGCAACCTCCACCTCCCAGGTTCAAGCAATTCTCCTCCCTCGGCCTCCTGAGTAGCTGGGATTACAGGTGCCTGCCACTACGCCCGGCTAATTTTTGTATTTTTTTAAGTAGAGTCAGGGTTTCACCATGTTGGCCAGGCTGGTCTCAAACTCCTGACCTCAGGTGATCCCCCCGCCTCGGTCTCCCAAAGTCCTGGGATTACAGACATGAGCCACCGCGCCCAACTGTAAAGTTTCCTTTTAACAGTGAAAATCAAAAGGCTACATATTATTATGAAATTCTAATTTTTTGCTTTGGTGAATGTTAAAATAATACATGCAAAATAATTTGGTACAAACTGAAATGGACACCTGTGTCAACAAATATAGGATTTTTTTAACCAGTTCAAAATCTTTCAAACAAGGAAGTTCAGTGGAATTTGAATCCATTTTCATAACATTTATAGAAACCATTCCTGAGATTTTATTTTTAATCAAGAATTTGGACAAATTCTACTGTTTTACCAAGTTTGTTATGTAATTTGAATGGGTCCAAATATTTCTTTTTTACCAAGTCTCAGCATATGATTTTCGCTAGGTTGTGTTTCAATAATGAAATATATGAAGAGCTGTACTTTTTTCAAACCGCCACAGGTAAAATATGCAGATAAGATGTATTCCCAGGAGTAAATAACTTCTTTAACAGTAAAGCTGTGTAAGTAACAGAGCGACTCCTTTGACCAAAATTTTAAAAGAATTTGGCTAAGTTTCCTGAGACAGATCACGTGTGACATCCTGCTATATACAGGCAAGCATTTGCAGTTGAGGAATTGAAGCCAGAAGTGCACAAAATATTGCAAGATGTCATCAATTTAGTTAATTTTATTTTTTAAAAAACTTTAAAAGATAGTCAATTTAATTGTTTAGAATAAATTGAGAGGGGAGTAACACTCAATTTATATTTACTTATGGAAGTATTTTCTATGGCACAGAGGTTTGCTTGTGGCAAACTATTAAAAATTAGAACCAAAAACATATATTTACAAAATAGACAAGTGTTCCAAATACGCTAACTTGTCTGTGATGGCAAGGGGGCTATCCATAGCATGCATGCTATGCTACCTCTCAAGCATTTTTTTAATATTAATAAACATGGTGGAGCAACTGGCTTGAGCAATTGGAAACAAGATGCAGGACCCCAACGCAGACGCTGAGTGGAATGACATCTTACCCAAAAAGGGTATGTTGCCCCCCAAGGAAAGTCTGAAACAATTGGAAAAGGAGGTGGAAGAGGAGCAGTGCATCCTCTAGCAGTCAGTGGTGACAACATATAAAGATAGGACTTTGAGAGAGCTGGAGGATCGTGAAGATGAGTTTAATGAGAAGGATGAACGTGCTATTGAAAGGTAAAGACGGCAGAGACTGGCTGAGTGGAAAGCATCTAAACTGAAGAATAAATTTGGAGAAGTTTTGGAAATCTCAGGGAAGGATTATATTCAAGAAGTTACCAAAGCTGGTGAGGGCTTGTGGGCCATTTTGTCCCTTTACAAACAAGGAATTCCCCTCAGTGCCCTGATAAACCAGCACCTCAATGGAGTTGCCAGGAAGTTTCCTGATGTCAAATTTATCAAAGCCATTTCAACAACCTGCATATCCAATTATCCTGATAGGAATCTGCCCACGGGATTTGTTTTCCTGGAAGGAGGTATCAAGGCTCGGTTTATAGGTCCTCTGGTGTCTGATGGCATGAACCTGATGAGAGATGAGTTGGAGTGGAAACTGTCTAAATCTGGAGCAATGAAGCTGGACCTGGAGGAAAACCCTAAGAAGCCGATTGAAGACATGTTGCTGTCCTCAGTGCGGCGCTCTGTCCCCATGAGGAGGAACAGTGATTCTGAGGGTGACTGAGGCTGCAGCTGCTATCACATGCTGAACTTTCTTGTAACAAATTGTCTGGATTTTTTAAAAAAGGAAAAAGCAAGAATGACTCCTTCTGGTTTTTAGCTTTTTATAAATTATGTTTCAAATCTTTACATTTTAGAAATAATCTGCTGGAACTGTTACATTTTTTGGAACTCTTTTTTTAATTATAGTATTTCCTCTAAAAAATTAAAAACAGCTATTGGTATGGCAAAAAAAAAAAAAAATACAAAAAAACCTATCCCTTCAAGGTGGAAGTTAATGTTTCACTAGTGAATTAGAAAGAATTGTTATGTGATTTGGATGCAAAAACAAGATAAGTGCAATCATCATCAATTTTTTTAAAATCTCCTATCAATACACTCTAAAATTTTGGAAACAAGATTTTTAAACCAGTTTAAAATTATTTTAAACAAAAAAATTTAAATGGAATTTGAACCCATTTTGATAACAATAAAGCAACAATAATATTGCCTAATTGTCTGTGAGAACTACTGATTGACATCAAAGATGGAAATCTACTAGCCAAATTTTAACATAAGCATTTTCAAAATTGGTGAATGGGAATTAGTTAAAACAGCCAGTAAGAAAATTCTTCCATTTGTATTTATATGTCTTTGTGAGACATGTTTTTTAGTTGTGAAAACCATTACAACAAAGTGCTGAAAAACTAAATTGAGAAACACATTTGAATGTATGACAAATTTTTTAACAAAAGTTTGTAAAATAGTGATGCATACTCAAATATAATTATAATTTTAGTGATAGCAAAAACTTTTGTACCATTAATAATTTAAATAAAAATAAAACAATGATTATCATTAGCGCAACCTTTTGTTTGTTTGTTTTTTTGTTTTGTTTTGTTTTGAGAATGAGTGTCACTCTGTCACCAGGCTGGAGTGCAGTGGGACAATCTCGGCTCACTGCAATCTCCACCTCCCGGGTTCAAGCAATTCTCATGCCTCAGCCTCCCAAGTACCTGGGACTACACCCGGCTAATTTTTGTGTTTTCAGGAGAGATGGGGTTTCACCATGTTGGCCAGGATGGTCTCGAGCTCTTGACCTCATGATCCGCCCACCTCGGCCTCCCAAAGTGCTGGGATTACAGGCATGAGCCACCATGCCCTGCCAGCTCAGGCTTTAAGGTTGTAATTGGTATAGGCTTTATGGTATACATAATAGATATTGACGTGGTAGTTTGTCTATAACTTACAAATGAGTAAAAATACATATAGTGAAGATATACAGTCAAAATTCTTTCACTAATGGGACACGCAAACAAAAATTTTGGAAGCAGTGCTATTCGTGATGTATTTTGTGAACCCAAAGCATCAGTGTAACATGTGACATTGCTGGAAATGCAAATTCTGAGGCTCCACCCTAGACCTACTGAATCAGAATCTCTGGGAGAGGGGGACAGGAATATGGGTTTTAACAAGATCTCAAAGTGATTATCTAAGGCATGATACAGATCTAATCAAGACACTCCTCTTTAAAAGCTGCCTGCTGCTTATGAAATTGAAGCAGGCTTCTCACCATATCATTTAAAGGCTCTCCAAATATGGCCAAGCCTCCCTTAATGGCCTGTGTCCATGACTCCTCACCATGTTGGAAGCCTCAGGTATTCTTAGGTGCACACTTCTCTTCTCTCCTCTTTTCTTCATCTGGAATTTCTCCCCAGTCCAGTTATGTCTGCTTAACCAAAACCTTTACAATGTTCAATGCCTACCTTAAAAGTTACCTATTCTAAGAAAACTTGCATAATCTTAGTGAAAAAAAAAAGACCTACATATTCTTTTCCCCCTATTTCTTTTATAATGCCCATGGCATCTTATTTGTTCATCTCCCCCAGACTGTATTGCATCATGCACTATAACCATTTGCGTACTTATCTAATTCCTTCTAAGGACTGTAGGCTCCTAGAGAGAGACTTGCTTAATCTTTCTTTACACCTTAGCTTAGCACGGGCCTGGAAGGCTCTAATTGCTGGATACAGAATTGAAATAAAATTCCACAACTGAACTCAGCCCACAATGTCTTCCTCTTTTATCACTCTATTGGGGACACTACCTCATCATGAAGAACCTGAATTTCTCGAGAACTTTCCACATACTTGGGTCACTCACTGGCTATCTCTTCCCCTCAGATTGCATTTCTGAGTTGCACAATCTCTCCTGATCACTTAGTAACGATTGCAATTTAAACACTAGAAAGCAAATGATGATTTAAAAAAAAAAAAAAAGTTTGCCATGTTTGAGGTCTTACCAGTGCCAAATACTGTACGAAGTGCTTTAGATGGTTGTCTCATTCAGTCCTGACAAAACCTCTATTTGACGGACATATTACCGCTCCCATTTTGCCAGATGAGGAAACTGAGGTGCAGAAAGGGCTACTAGAGTAGTAAGGCCAGGATTGGAATCCAGGCTGGCTGACTACAGAACCTGCAAACTCAACCTCTCCATTACCCTGCTGAGAATAGAAGATGCTACTCCACAGTCATCCTTATATTAAATCCAATCCCTAGCCCTCTTAACCACATGAAAAAGCACATGCATTAGAGTCAATCTTGATGACAATATAAAAACTATGATTTTACTATGTAAATTCAATTTAAATCTAGATCAAAGAAATCTAAATTACTCTTCATTTGGGCTATAATCTTATATTCCAAAGCTTAAATGCTTATAAGAAAGCTTTATCTAATTTAAGATTACTAGCTCAAATATAAGTACAGACTTAATACTACTTTTCCTCTAAAGTAATCAGTACAAAGAGTTCTATTCTTCCCATAGTAAAATATGTCATAGAACTTGAACTACTAGGCAATCACTATCTTTTCTTTATAAGAAAAAAAAGCTTTTGAAATATGTACCATAACCTCTGAAAAATACAATTATCCTCCCAAAGAAATTAGGTATTTTTTTCTGACAAAAACTATGGGCAATTGATCTATAGTTCTTTTCTTCCTCAAAAAATTATTGTATATTGTGTAATGATCATTATAATTAAAAATTAAGATGGCTTGCAATAATTCCACCATTATTTGATTCAAAATCTTTATAAAATATTGGCATTTTCCAACATTTATTTTTCCTGTCTATGTTCCATTTAAGGCCAAATTTTCAAACCCAGCTGCCAAATTACACATATAATTACTGCATTTGCGCACAAAAATGTGATAATTGCTTACACAATTTCAGAGGCCAGCTTGAGGCTCCTTTCCAAATTTGTTTTACATGTACAGTGCGGTGTATGTAGTTTTATATGAAAATTGGAAAAGTAAAATTCATGGTTTGTCTGGGTGATGTGTGAAAATGGATACAAAATAAAGCCTTTCTATAAATGCCTGGGCCTGTCTTCATATTTTCTCCCAATAGACCTTTATAAAAGTCTTATAGAGAAGCTCAAACTTCAGCTAGTGTTGGAGTAATGGCAATGAAAGGGGATGATGCCTGGTATAATGCCTTAAATAGTTCAGATGCCCATTTTGTTGGTCGACATATTGTCATGAGGCATTCTTCTGTCTATAAACTGCTCCCATCAACCTGGGCAAGAAAGATAAAGGTGATATAAGGCCCGCAATCATACAGTCAGCCAAGATGACACCAGCCTCAATAGGGCAGAGTAGTTGAGCACTGGTGGCTGGGGATTTACCCTTCCAACTTTGCCTGACAGTTGATTTTACAGCTTGGCAAGCATGCACTATGGATATAGCTCATAATGGATATTCCTAGTGGAAGCTTTGGTTCAAGAAAAGGCAAAGAAACAAGACCTAGCTAGTCATACAATTAGTGAGATGATCTAAGGTATTTTTGTTTCAAAACAAAATATGTTTTGTTTTGTGGCCAGTTGCACATGAACCACTACCTATCCTCAGAAGATCTACTTTCCAAACTCAAGGATTATGAATCTGATCTCTGACTATTACCAAATATCTGACTACAGAACTGACCAGAAGCAATTAGGTCAGAAGCCTATTAAATACTGAAGGAAGTTCTGTTTGAGAAATCTCCAGCTATTTTCCATAGAGGTTATACTAATCTACATTCCCACCAAGAGTGTAGAAGTATTCCCTTTTCTCAAGTAACTAAAAACAGAACTACCATTTGACTCAGCAACCCCCCTACTGGGCATCTCCCCAAAGGAAGAGAAATTGTTGTATCAAAAAAACACCTTCACTGTTATGTTTATTGTAGCACTATTCACAATAGCAAAGTCATGGAATCAACCTGTGTATCCATCAACAGATGATTGGAATTTAAAAAAAAAAAAAAAAAAAAAAGGTGGTATAGAGCGCGCGCAATGCGCAGGCGCGAGGCTCTCTCCTTGTCAGTCGGCAACGCCTGCGGGGTGGTGGCTGTGTGACAGCGGCGGTGGCTGGACTCCGGCGGTGAGCGGTCTCAGCACCGAGGTGCACACCGTGCCCTTCTCCCTGGAGTACCGAGTCTTCTTCAAAAATGAGAAAGGACAATATGTATTTCCATTTCATGATATTCCAATTTATGCAGATAAGGATGTGTTCCACATGGTAGTTGGAAGTACCACGCTGGTCTAATGCAAAAATGGAGATTGCTACAAAGCACCCTTTAAACACCATTAAACAAGATGTAAAAAAAGAAAAACTTCGTTATTTTGTGAATCTGTTCCCATATAAAGGATATATCTGGAACTATGGTGCCATCCCTCAGACTTGGGAAGACCCAGGACACAATGATAAACATACTGGCTGTTGTGGTGACAATGACCCAACTGATGTGTGTGAAATTGGAAGCAAAGTATGTGCAAGAGGTGAAATAATTGACACAAAAGCCCTAGGCATATTGGCTATGATTGACAAAAGGGAAACCGACTGGAAAGTCATTGCCACATTAACTGTGGATGATCCTTATGCAGCCAATTATAGTAATATCAATGATGTCAAACGGCTGAAACCTGGCTACTTAGAAGCTACCTTGGACTGGGTTAGAAGGCATAAGGTTCCTGATGGAAAACCAGAAATGAGTTTGCTTTTAAGGCAGCATTTAAAGATAAGGACTTTACAACTGATATTATTAAAAGTACTCATGATCATTGGAAAGCATTAGTGACTAAGAAAATTAATGGAAAAGGAATCAGTTGCATGAATACAACTGTGTCCGAGAGCCCCTTCAAGTGTGATCCTGATGCTGCCAGAGCCATTGTGGATGCTTTACCACCATCCTGTGAATCTGCCTGCACAGTACCAACAGATGTGGATAAGTGGTTCCGTCACCAGAAAAACTAATGAGATTTCTCTGTAATACAAGCTGATATTGCTGCATTGTATTCATCTGGATGGGAAAAGTAGTAGCTTTTCAAAGCTTTAAATTTGTAGAACTCATCTAACTAAAGTAAATTCTGCTGTGACCAATCCAATATACTCAGAATGTTATCCGTTTAAAGCATTTTTCAAATCTCAACTAAGATAAGTTTTAGCACATGCTTAAATATCAAAGCAGTTGTCATTTGGAAGTCATTTGTGAATAGATGTGCAAGGTGAGCACATATGGGATGTATATTTTACCATATGTTAGGAAATAAAATTTTTTGCTGGAATAAAGTGGTATATATACATCATGGAATATTATGCATCCATAAAAAAGAATAAAATAATGTCTTTTGCAGCAACGTGGATGGAGCTGGAGACCATTATCCTAAGTGAAATAACTCAGAAACAGAAAATCAAGTACCACATGTTCTCACTTATAAGTGGAAGGTAAACAAATGGTACACATGGACACAAAGATGGAAATCATAGGCACTGGTGAATCCAAAAGAGGGGAGACTGGGAGGAGGGTGGCGGTAGAAAAATTACCTATTTGGTATAATGTTCACTATTCAGGCAATGGCAACACTAGGAGCCCAAGCCCTACCATATGCAATACGTCCATGTAACAAACATGCACGTGTACCCCCTGAATCTCTAAAAACAAAAAATAATCGAAGGATGTTCTCCTGCCAAAGGCACCCTGAAAGTATCATATTATCCTCCTCAATGGCTAGTTGAAATAATCATAACTAACATTTCCTGAGCACTCAATATATGTTAAATAATGTTCTAAGAATTTTGCATACATTCATTTCCTCTTTGCATGCTTACTAATTTTAAGAGGTAAGTACTATTATTGTCTTCATTTTGCATCTGAGGAGATTGAAGCACAAAGAGTTTAAGAAATTTGTTGAATGTCATACAATTAAAAAGTAGAAAATCCAGTATTAGAACCCAAGTATACAACTAAAAAGTAGCAAATCCAGCAGGGCGCGGTGGCTCGCGCCTGTAATCCCAGCACTTTGGGACGCCAAGGCAGGTGGATCATTTGAGGTCAGGAGTTTGAGACCAGCCTGGCCAATATGGTGAAATCCCGTCTCTACTAAAAATACAAAAATCAGCCAGACATCACTATGTGCCTGTAATCCCAGCTGCTCCGGAGGCTGAGGCAACGGAATCGCAGGAACCTGGGAGGTGGAGGCTACAGTGAACCGAGACTGTGCCAGTGTACTCCAGCCTGGGTGACAGAGTAAGACTCTGTCTCAAAAAAAAAAAGCAACAAATCCATCGTTAGAACCCAGGCATTCTGACTCCAAAGCCTTTACTCTTAGCCCTAATAACATACTGCCTCACAGACAGAGCCAAGGAAAAGAGTGGACAAAGAATAGCCTCCTAAATAGAAGACCTTGAGCAGCCAGCATGACCATCCAAAGAATTCACTACTGGAATGTAGTCCCCATCCCTTCTGTCCAGCAGGAATTATACTGTCATAGACTAATGGCCACTGTGGGTTGTTTCCCACTCTTCTCTTTTCCAAATGGGATTTTTTTTAATTAAAGTTATCCTGTTCTTTCTTCATCAGTTTATATGGATTGTGTTATAGATGGATAACGTATTATTAACAAAAATCCCTAGACTATGAGAAGTTTCAGCCAGACATGATGAAGAGGATCCCACATCACCCAGAGAATCAAAACTTGGAGCTAACACACTAAATCTTGAGTTGTCTCTAGTAGAAAAACATCGATGTTTCTGAGAGTATGGACGGGAAGAAGGATTTGTGTGGGTACTGGACAGCCAGTACCCAATGGTGAATTGGTAACTTATCCAGCAACCTATTCCCCCTTTCTAAAAATATCTACCTCTTTCTCAGATGGTTCATTAACTTTGGGCAACTGAACCTCATGGCCGGTCCAATAAATGAATGAGTCCTGATTAGTATGTGAATCAGAATAATCTTACCTTATCCTCACATCGACCTTGACATGACAACTGGCTTAAGAATGGTCAGGAGAGGGCGCACCCAAGATAGCCAAATAGGAAAAGCTCCAGCCTCCAGCTCCCAGCGTGAGCTACACAGAAGACGGGTGATTTCTGCATTTTCAACTGAGGTACCGGGTTCATCTCCCTGGGGCGCGTCATGTCAGACAGTTGGCGCTGGTCCGCGGGTGCAGCCTGACCAGCGAGAGTTGAAGCAGGGGGAGGCATCGCCTCACCTGGGAAGCGCAAGGGGGAAGGGAATTCCTTTTCCTAGCCAAAGCAAATTGAGACACACAACACCTGCAAAATCGGTAACTCCCACCCTAATACTGCACTTTACCAAGGGTCTTAGCTAATGGCACACCACGAGATTATATCCCACACCTGGCCCAGAGGGTCCCACGCCCATGGAGCCTCCATCATTGCTAGCAACCCAGTCTGAGATCTAACTGCAAGGCGGCAGCGAGGCTGGGGGAGGGGCGCCCGCCATTGCTGAGGCTTAAGTAGGTAAACAAAGCACCCAGGGAAGCTCGAATTGGGTGGAGCCCACCGCAGGTCAAGGAGGCCGGCCTGCCTCTGTAGACTCCTCCTCTGGGGACAGGGCATAGCTAAACAGAAAGCAGCAGAAACCTTAGCAGAGGTAAATGCACCTGTCTGACAGCTTTGAAGAGAGCAGTGGATCTCCCAGCACAGAGGTTGAGATCTGAGAAGGGACAGACTGCCTGCTCAAGTGGGTCGCTGACCCCTTAGTAGCCTAACTGGGAGACATCCCCCACTAGGTGCAGACCGACACTTTACACCTCACACGGCTGGGTACACTAGTGAGCAAAATAACCAGCTAATATCATAAGGACAGGATCAAGTTCACACATAACAATATTAACCTTAAATGTAAATGGACTAAATGGTCCAATTAAAAGACACAGACTGGCAAATTGGATAGAGAGTCAAGACCCATCTCACATGCAGAGACACACATAGGCTCAAAATAAAGGGATGGAGGAAGATTTACCAAGCAAATGGAAAACAAAAAAAAAAAGCAGGGGTTGCAATCCTAGTCTGATAAAACAGACTTTAAACCATCAAAGATCAAAAGAGACAAAGAAGGCCATTACATAATGGTAAAGGGATCAATTCATCAGGAAGAGCTAACTATCCTAAATATATATGCACCCAATACAGGAGCACCCAGATTCATAAAGCAAGTCCTTAGAGACTTACAAAGAGACTTAGACTCCCACACAATAATAATGAGAGACTTTAATACCCCACTGTTAACATTAGACAGATCAACGAGACAGAAAGTTAACAAGGATATCCAGGAATCAAACTCAACTCTGCACCAAGCAGACCTAATAGACATCTACAGAACTCTCCACCCCAAATCAACAAAATATACATTCTTCTCAGCACCACATTGCACTTATTCCAAAACTGACCACATAGTTGGAAGTAAAGCACTCCTCAGCAAATGTAAAAGAACAGAAATTATAACAAACTGTCTCTCAGACCACAGTGGAATCAAACTAGAACTTAGGACTAAAAAAACCGCTCAACTACATGGAAACCGAACAACCTGCTCCTGAGTGACTACTGGGTACACAATAAAATGACGGCAGAAATAAAGATGTTCTCTGAAACCAATGAGAACAAAGATACAACATATCAGAATCCCTGGGACACATTTAAAGCAGTGTGTAGGGGGAAATTTATAGCACTAAATGCCCACAAGAGAAAGCAGGAAAGATCTAAAATTGACACCCTAACATCACAATTAAAAAAACTAGAGAAGCAAGAGCAAACACATTCAAAAGCTAGCAGAAGGCAAGAAATAACTAAGATCAGAGCAGAACTGAAGGCGATAGAGACACAAAAAAACCCTCCAAAAAATCAATGAATCCAGGAGTTGGTTTTTTGAAAAGATCAACAAAATTGATAGCACTAGCAAGACTAATAAAGAAGAAAAGAGAGAAGAATCAAATAGACGCAATAAAAAATGATAAAGGTGATATCACCACCATCCCCACAGAAATACAAACTACCATCAGAGAATACTATAAACACCTCTACACAAATAAACTAGAAAACCTAAAAGAAATGGACAATTTCCTGGACACTTACACCCTCACAAGACTAAACCAGGAAGAAGTTGAATCCCTGAATACACCAATGGCAGGCTCTGAAATTGAGGCAATAATGAATAGCCTACCAACCACAAAAAGTCCAGGACTAGACGGATTCACAGTCAAATTCTACCAGAGGTACAAGGAGGAGTTGGTACCATTCCTTCTGAAATTATTCCAATCAATAGAAAAAGAGGGAATTCTCCCTGACTCATTTTACGAGGCCAACATAATCCTGATACCAAAGCCCAGCAGAGATACAACAAAAAAAGAGAATTTTAGACCAATATCCCTGATGAACATCTATGCAAAAATCCTCAATAAAATAATAGCAAACCGAATCCAGCAGCACATCGAAAAACTTATCCACCATGTTCAAGTGGGCTTCATCCCTGGGATACAAGGCTGGTTCAACATACGCAAATCAATAAACATAATCCAGCATATAAACAGAACCAAAGACAAAAACCACATGATTATCTCAACGGATGCAGAAAAGGCCTTTGACAAATTTCAACAGCCCTTCATGCTAAAAACTCTCAATAAATTCGGTATTGATGGAACGTATCTCAAAATAATAAGAGCTATTTATGACAAACCCACAGCCAATATCATACTGAATGGGCAAAAACTGAAAGCATTCCCTTTGGAAACTGGCAGAAGACAGGGATGCCCCCTCTCATCACTCCTATTCAACATAGTGTTGGAAGTTCTGGCTAGGGCAATCAGGCAAGAGAAAGAAATAAAGGGTATTCTATTAGGAAGAGAGGAAGTCAAATTATCCCTGTTTGCAGATGACATGATTGTATATTTAGAAAACCCCATTGTCTCAGCCCAAAATCTCCTTAAGCTGATAAGCAACTTCAGCAAAGTCTCAAGATACAAAATCAATGTGCAAAAATCACAAGCAGTCTTATACACCAGTAACAAACAGAGAGCCAAATCATGAATGAACTTCCATTCACAATTGCTTCAAAGAGAATAAAATACCTAGGAATCCAACTTACAAGGGATGTAAAGGACCTCTTCAAGGAGAACTACAAACCACTGCTCAGTGAAATAAAAGAGGACACAAACAAATGGAAGAACATACCATGCTCATGGATAGGAAGAATCAATTTTGTGAAAATGGCCATACTGCCCAAGGTAATTTATAGATTCAGTGCCATTCCCATTAAGCTACCAATGACTTTCTTCACAGAATTGGAAAAAATTGCTTTAAAGTTCATATGGAATGAAAAAAGACCTCCCATTGCCAAGACAATCCTAAGCCAAAAGAACAAAGCTGGAGGCATCATGCTACCTGACTTCAAACCATACTACAAGGCTACAGTAACCAAAACAGCATGGTACTGGTACCAAAACAGAGATATAGACCAATGGAACAGAACAAGAGCCCTCAGAAATAATGCCACACATCTACAGCCATCTGATCTTTGACAAACCTGAGAGAAACAAGAAATGGGGAAAGGATTCCCTATTTAATAAATGGTGCTGGGAAAATTGGCTAGCCATAAGTAGAAAGCTGAAACTGGATCCTTTCCTTACTCCTTATACAAAAATTAATTCAAGATGGATTAGAGACTTAAATGTTAGACCTAAAACCATAAAAACTCTAGAAGAAAACCTAGGCAATACCATTCAGGACTAGGCATGGGCAAAGACTTCATGTCTAAAACACCAAAAGCAACGGCAACAAAAGCCAAAATTGACAAATGGGATCTAATTAAACTAAAGAGCTTCTGCACAGCAAAAGAAACTACCATCAGAGTGAACAGGCAACCTACAGAATGGGAGAAAATTTTTGCAATCTACTCATCTGACAAAGGGCTAATATCCAGAACCTATAAAGAACTCAATCAAATTTACAAGGAAAAAACAAACAACCCCATCAAAAAGTGGGCAAAGAATATGAACAGACACTTCTCAAAAGAAGACATTCATACAGCCAACAGACACATGAAAAAATGCTCATCATCACTTGCCATCAGAGAAATGCAAATCAAAACCACAATGAGATACCATCTCACACCAGTTAGAATGGCAATCATTAAAAAATCAGGAAACAAGGTGCTGGAGAGGATGTGGAGAAATAGGAACACTTTTACACTGTTGGTGGGACTGTAAACTAGTTCAACCATTGTGGAAGACAGTGTGGCGATCCCTCAAGGATCTAGAACTAGAAATACCATTTGACCCAGCCATCCCATTACTGGGTATATACCCAAAGGAGTATAAGTCATGCTGCTATAAAGACACATGCACACGTATGTTTATTGTGGCACTCTTCACAATAGCAAAGACTTGGAATCAACCCAAATGTCCATCAGTAACAGACTGGATTAAGAAAATGTGGCACATATACACCATGGAATACTATGCAGCCTTAAAAAATGGATGAGTTCGTGTCCTTTGTAGGGACATGGATGCAGCTGGAAACCATCATTCTCAGCAAACTATCGCAAGAACAGAAAACCAAATACCGCATGTTCTCACTCATAGGTGGGAATTGAACAATGAGATCACTTGGACACAGGAAGGGGAACATCACACACCGGGTCCTATTGTGGGAAGGGGGGTAGGGGGAGGGATAGCATTAGGAAATATACCTAATGTAAATGACGAGTTAATGGGTGCAGCACACCAACATTGCACATGTATACATATGTAACAAACCTGCATGTTGTGCACATGTACCCTAGAACTTAAAGTATAATAATAAATAAATAAATAAATAAATGGTCAGTAATCCAATCCTACACCAATCAGTACATAGCACTATTCACCATGATTGGTTCAGTTTAGTCCAAACAATGCAAAGAACAAGGATTTTGTTCACTGGTCAGTGGAAAAGGTACCACAAAATCAGTCATGGAATGAAGCTGGACCTGGGTAGTAAAGTGAAAGAGAGAAGAAAAAAATACTAAAACTTGGTCCTTGGTGATATCACTGAACTAGATAAACCAATAATGAAACTCATCCAACTCCTGGACTTCTGACTATATGAGCCAGTAAGTCTCCTTTTCTACTTAAGCCCATCTGAGTTTTGCTTTCTGTTAATTAATGTGTCCCTGAGTTCAGCAGAGGGTCTCAGGGGCTGAAACCAGACTTCTGAGGGAGCTCCAGCCTCCTCTTAGAGGTGAGTGTCTCTGGAGATGGAGCAATGGAGCACTTCTACAAGTGCTAGAGAAACTATAAACTAAATTTGGTTGCTGCTATAGAAAGGAAATTCTCATGCCGAGATGAAGTAACATCATTGGAGTGACATTCAAAGGAACAGGCAGCAAAACTAGAACAGTAAGAAACAAATCCCTTTTTCCTCCTCCAACCTTGGAGTCACCCTGTAGTGCCTCCTATTAGCAAAGCTTAACTGGCGTCAGCTTGCAAAGCAGAAATGTGGCATGTAGAGTCCCAATTCTACCATCACAAAGCAGGGGGCAGATTTGGAGCTTAGAGATAATAACTTCAATACTAGCACAGAGCAGTTCATTTTTACTGTGTGGAGGAGGAATGCATAGTCTGACTGTCAGAGAAGATAAAAATAAAAATAATCCAGTTCCTACAAGACATCTCCCATGCTTCTTTCACCACCACCTATAAAAGTTTTTGGAACACTGTGAAGTATCATTTAAGGAAAGGTGCTATGGTTATTATTTCTTCTGGAAGACAGATTTGAATAGGTTTTCCCTAACAGCTTGGGTATGAAGAGCTGACCTGCTGACATCTCAGCAACCATATTTGTATATGAACTCTTACTTGCCAGAAACATCATAGTATTTCTGTTCCGACAGAAATGTGAGAATGCTTTTTCATCAAGAAGCGTCCTAGGCATTGTGGTTTTTCCCCACAGATATTTATGGAGCCATCATTTGAATATCTCTATTTTCTCAGGGTGCTGAAGGAGAAAATGTTGATTGTAGAATATTCTGAAAATCACTCAGTGTGTATAAAGCTGATAAAAAGACATATTGTGGTCATGGTAGGAGTTTCAAAGAGGTAATAATTGTGGCTTCACTGTACCTGTATGTTTGGCAGTCTTTCTTTTGTATAAAATGTCTGTTCATATCATTGTCCACATCTTTGTTGACTGAGTTAGGACAGATTTAATAAGAAAATGTATATTCTTATACCAATGTTTGGCAGCTCTAATGACATAAAAGTCTTTCTGCTGTTTTTCCTAGGGCAGTCAAAAGCAGTGGTCAACCGCAAACAGCATTCAGAAACTTCCTTTAACTGACAGATTGGAAGATCAGCCTTAGACCAGTGCTTTAAACTCCAGTATATCTAAATGAGACCTAAAGGATAGGTATGTCCTTTAGGATATAACTTGATGGTTTATTCTGGAAAACTTCTTCAGGATAATTGGGGATGTGTAAATCAGAGAAGAAAAGTGACAATCATCTTAGCCTCCCACAGGCCTAGAAGTGACATAAAAGGCAAAAAGAAAAAGAAAGAGGCAAACCTATTTCTAGGTCTAAGGGTTAACCTAAACCTCTCCCCAAAAAGGAGGGATAATTTAAAGTGGTAAATGCAACTCAGTCACTAAGCAAAGTCATATCACATCCATTCCGTGTCCTATACGTGTATAGTTCACAGAATGGAAACATATAATAAACGCCCAAGAATTTAAAATGCTTACATCACAACTATTGCCCAAGTGGCCCATATTTGGTTGAGAGGTCATTAAACAGGGAGTAATAATTAAAAGTATGGGATTGGGTAAATTACTCAACTGTTTATGCCTCAGTTTCTAATTTGTAAAATGGGAGGATAATATGCCTACCTCAAATTAATTGGGGAAAACAGAATGCCACAAAAACACAGTGGCTTAAAGATGATACAATTTTCTTTCTCATGTAGCAGCCCCCAGTGGATCCAGGAGTGGAGAGGTTCTGCTCTACCCATCCATTCACAAACCCAGGTGCCCTCCACCTTGTTACTCTACCTTCCCCTAGGTCATTGTCCTCATCTTCTTTGTGGAGGTTGGGTCATAGAATTCCAGCTCAAAGGAATGGAAATGGAACACTGGCCCAGGACAAAGGGATTTTCTTTTAAGGAGGTGACATATAGTTGCACTCACCATTTACACTCACATATTGGCCCTAACATATTCACGTGCTTCAAAGGAAGCTGGGAAATATAGTGGCTAGTTGGAAGGCCATGTGTCCAGCTCTATTATTTTGGGAAAAGGGAGAAATGGATTTTAATGGGCAAGGAGAGTCTGTCATCCTACCTCATAAGTTTACTATGGAGTAAATGAGATAATGCACTTAGAAGAGCTTAGACATTTAGTGAGTGTTCTATAATAGCTAAATATTGGTATTGCCAGGTTAACAAGCTCCTCTTTCTACTTGTTTCAGGCACAATTCCCTTTTTACTGTTAGCCATTTGACTTTCTTTGGCCAATGAAATGTGCATGGCAGTGACGAGTATCGTTTCTGGACAGAAGGATTAAGAGTCAGTATGCCATTAAAAACTCTGTTTTTGTTTTGTTTTGTTTTCCCCTGCCATGGTAATCATGGAAGCACTTGTCAGCCTGGATCCCTGAGTAAATATGATGAGCGGAGCCACCTGAAAACTCACAGATATGTAACATGAACAAGAAGTCACTGAGATTCTAGGATTGTTTGTTGCTGCAGTATAACCTAGCTCATCTTGACTAATACGTGAAGACCCTGCTACATTTGTCAGAGAAAGAATTTTAGAAGACTCCTTCACCTTAGAGTTTGCAATGTCAATTAATATCATTAAAAGTAAACATGAAAACTGGCTGATAACCTTATGCCTCCCTTAGCTACTGTGAAATCATAGTTGATTAAACTGAGATACCATAGGTGTTAATGACTATGTATGCAAGACAAACCAATCTACATGGGCTTGATATTATACTACAGAAGCATGTTCATTGATTGCAAAGGTCTTCCTTCCAAGACTGCATCTGAAAGCAAACTGACATTTAGAATCTTCTGATTCACCTCCCCTGAAATAGAGAAGATTGCCATCTGGCCACAGCTGTGAAAATGCCAACATCAAGGGATAGGTCCTGAATGGAAATTCAGGCCCTGTGAAATTTTTTCTTTTCCTTAAATTTGGATTTTAGTATTTCTTCCAGATGAATCCAATATTAGCAATTCAAAGAATATCATGTAGCTGTTAAAGGTTGTATTCACCTGTAAGGACCTAGCGAGCAGATAGTGTAAGTAGCTTGTTAGGATGATAGACATAAAACCGTTGCAGCTATTCCTTATGGTCATTTACCACATTAATTAACAAGGTGTTAAGTGTTCTACCCACATAATCTCATTTAATCTTCACATCGGTCTTTTTAAGGCAGATACTACTAGTAGTTCCATTTTACAATTGAGGAAACATGAGCTTAGAAAAGTTACATAGACATTTATTTTCTTGCTCATGTTACATGCCCATGGGTTATGTAAAATGACTAAAGTCAGCAGTCCATGAAAGACGTAATTGGAATGTGAACTCAAGCATATGACTCCAACGCCCGTTTGTTGAGCCAATAAGCTGTACCTCCAAGTGAACATAACAAGTGTTAGAACTGAGATTCATACACAGATCTGTGGGAGCAAAGAAACAGCAAAGTACATAAATTAATCAAGGAAGGATTCATTGAGAGTTAGATTCCTAGTTGATAGGAATCGGTCACATAGAAAAAGGGAGAGGACATTCTAGCAAAAGAAAAAGTTATACTTCTCCTAAACAGCTGATTTATTATTAGTATTATAGTCACTGTGACTCTTAAAACTAACCAAGTTTCCACCTTTACATTGGCTGCCAGGGAACTCACAGTCACACTTACAATACTTCTTCAGCAACTATATGGAACCTAATGATATAAGCATTCGTATAGTGACCAAACCTTTATCAGAATTCCACACACACTTTTTCTCTTTACCCAATTTTTTCCTTCTTATGTTTTATCCTATATTATTATAAATCCTTTACAGGTATCCTCAGATTCAGATTTTTTTGGAAAAATGAGGCATGTAGATAAATAAATTCATTAATAAGAAAAATAAATATTTTTCTTTTTCTAACATCTTCCTCAGATTCATTTTGTAACAAAGCAAAAACATAAATAAATAAATAAACAAGTAAAGACAGTGCTTTTCCCATAACAAGGCCATGAATTCCTAAAATGTAGAGCATCCGTGTATCAGGCTAGCAAAACTTCAAAATTTAATAACACCCTCTGTTGGTAAGGCTATGGGGAAATAGGCAATCTCATACAGTGCTGGTAGAAATGTAAGTTAATAAACTTATGGAAAGCAATTTGGTAATAGCTATCAAAATTAAAAATTCATAGGACCACTGATCTGGCATTTTCTTATCTAGATATTTATCCTGGAGATATACTGGTACCCATACAAAATGACTATGTACAAAGTTACTCTCTTCAGCCTCATTTCTAATAACAAGAGACTGGGAAGCAAAATTAATACCCAATAAAGGAATGGTTAAATAAGTTACTTTTTTCAGTTCTCAAACGTTTTTAGATCTTTGAAATGCTCATGCTATGTGGACACTGGCCTACAATGCATGATGATCAAATTGGCCCTAACAGAGCCAATAAGCTCAGTCTACATTCCAATTTACCACAGTGCCTTGTTATACTGCCAGGTCATTTTCTGCTGCATAGAAGGGTCATTGAAAGTAAATAAGTTGCCAGTAAATCAATATCTGCATTGTTTTCATTCGTTCAATGCATTCATTGATTACCTATCAACTACTTACAGCACCTACTCTGTGCCAAGTACTCTAGTAGGCATTTTTTAGGTCAGAGATCCAATATACATATATTTACAGACCACAGGGATTACTGACTGGTAAGAAATGAATCAGAAAATTCATGCTGAGGCAGAGCAAGATGGCCAAAAGAAGCCTCTATCGATAGTATCCCCCGACCCCCACCACAAGAACACCAAATTTAACAACTATTTACACATCATAAGATGTGTAGATGTGTAGCACCATCATAAGAATCAAAAACCAGCTGAACAATCACAGTACCTGGTTTGAACTTGCTTGCTATCACTGAAAGAGACACTGAAGATGGTAGGAAAAATAATCCTGTATTACTAACAACACCACTCCCCCATCCCCCAGCAGCAGCCACATGGCATAGAGAATCTCTGTACTTGTGGGAGGGAGAGCACAGTGACTGTGGGACTTTGCAATAGAACTCAGTTCTTCCCAGTCACAGCAGAAAGCAACACCAGGCAGAACTCTGCAGACACCTACAGAGGGAGCATCTAGGCTAGCCCTAGCCAGAGGAGAATTGTCCATCCCAGTGGTCAAAACTTAAGTTCTGGCAAACCTCACCACGACAGGCTAAAAGGTTCTGGCGTTCTAAATTGAGGTCTGGGCCACAGGGACTGCACCTCCTAGGGAAGTCCTAGTGCTGTGCTAGGGTTGGAGTCAGTGGACTTAGGGGGCACATAACCTAGTGAAACACAGGTGAGGCAGCCAAGAGAGTGCTTGTGCCACCTTTTCTCCAGCCTCAGATAGTGCAGCTTGCAGTTCCAAAAGACTTTTTCTTCTGCTCTAGGAAAGGAGAGGGAAGAGCAGAGAAGAATTTTGTCTTTCAACTTAGATACAAGCTCAGTCACGGTAGGATAGGGCATCAGGCAGAGTCCTGAGGCACCCATTCCAGGCCCTCGCTCCCAGATGACATTTCTAGACATACCCTAGGCAAGAAGGGAACCTGCTGCTTTGAAGAGAAGGACCAAGTCCTGGCAAGATCCATTACCTGCTGACTAAAGAGTCAGCAGTGGTAGCCAGGTGGTACTCGCCATGGGCCTTGGATGAGACTCAGAGATGTGCTGGCTTCAGGTGTGACCCAGCACATGCCCAGTGTGGTGGCTGCAGAAAGAGACTCCTGCTAGAGAAAAGCAAAGAGAAGAGTAAAGGGGACCTTGTCTTGCAGCTTAGGTATCAGCTCAGCCACAGTGGGATAGAGCATCAAGTGGCTCTTGGGGTCCCTGATTCCATGCCTTGGCTCTTGGATTGTATTTCTAGACCTGCCTTGGGCCAAAGGAGAGCCCATTACCCTGAAGAGTGAGTCTCTTAGGCCTGAAAGCATTCACAACAAGCTGACCAAAGAGCCCTTGGGCCCTAAGTGAATATCAGTGGTAGCCTGGCAATGTTCCCCACAGACCCGTAGTGGTGGTGGTCACAGGGAAAAACCACTGCCAATGGAAAGTGGGGGCAAGAGTGGGAAGGACTTCATCTTAGGACTTGAGTGCCAGTTCAGCTGCAGTAGAATAGAGCACCAGGTAGATTCTTAAGGTTTCCAACTCCAGGCCCTAGGTTCCAGACAGCATTTCTGGACCCACCTGGGGCCAGGGGGAAATTTCTACCCTGAAGAGGACACAAGACTGATTAGCTTCACCACCTGCTGATTGTAGAGACCTAGGGCCTTGAGCAAACATAAGCAGTAGCTGTATAGTAGTTACAACAGGCCTTTAGTGAGATCCAGTGCTATGCTGGCTTCAGGTCTGACCTAGCAGAGTTGCAGTGGTGGTGGCCACAGGGGTGCTTGTGTCACCCTTCCCTCTAGCTCCAGGAAGCTCAGCACACAAAGAGAGAGACTCTGGTTATCTGGGAAAAACTTAGGGAAGAGAAAAAGAGTCTCTGCCTAGTAATCCAGAGAATTCTTCTGGATCTTATCCAAGATCACCAAGGTGGTACCTCTACAAGACTGAAAGAACCACAGCATTACTGGACTTGGGGAGTCCCCCAATGAAGATATGTCTGCAGTGACCAAAAAGATCAAAACACCAAAGTCCCTTCAAATACCTGGAAAGCCTTCCCAAGAAGGATGGGTACAAACAAGCCCAAACTGTGAAGACTACAATAAATACCTAATTCTTCAATGGCCAGACACAGATGAACATCCACAAGGGTCAAGATCATCTAGAAAAATATAACCTCACAAAATGAACTAAGTAAGTCAACAGGGAACAATCTAGAGAGACAGAGATACGTGACCTTTCAGATAATTCAAAATAGATGTTTTGAGGAAACAATGAAATTCAAGATGACGCAGAGAAGGAATGTAGAATTCTATCAGATAAATGTAGCACAGAGATTGAAATAATTAAAAAGAATAAATCAGAAATTCTGGAGTTAAAAATGCTATTGACATCATGAAGAATGCATCAGTGTCTCTTAATAACAGAATTGATTAAGCAGAAAGAAAAAATTAATGAGCTTGAATAGAAGCTATTTGAAAATATACAGACAAAGGAGAGAAAAGAAAAAAAAATTTAAAACAATGAAGCATGCCTACAAACTCTAGAAAATAGCCTCAAAAGGGCAAATCTAACAGATAAAAACAAAGAACTTCCCAAACTTAGAGAAAGATATCAATAGTCAACTACAAGAAAGTTATAGAACACCAAACAGATTTAGCCCAAAGAAAACCACCCCAACATATTTAATAATCAACCTCCCAAAGATCAAGGATAAAGAAAGGATCCTAAAAGCAGACAGAGGAAAAAAAAAAACACATAACATACAATGGAGCTTTAATACATCTGGAACTAGACTTTTTAATAGAAACCATACAGGCCAGGAGAGAGTGGCATGACATATTTAAAGTGCTGAAGAAAAATAATTTTACTCTACAATAGTATATTGGGTGAAAATATCCTTCAAACATGAAAGGGAAATACAGACTTTCCCAGAAAAACAAAAGCTGAGGAATTTCATCAACACCAAACCTGTCCTAAAGAAATACTAAAGAGAGTTCTTTAATCTGGGAAAAAAAAAAAAAAAAGGATTTTAATGAGCAATAAGAAATTATCTAAAGGTAGAAAACTCACTGTTAATAGTAAGTATACAGAAAAACAAAGAATAGTATAACACTGTAATTGTGGTGTAAAAACTACATATAGGTAGAATAGAAAGACTAAAAGATGAACTGATCAAAATTAAATAAATTAAAACATACCACCAGAGAAAATCACCTTCCCCAAAAGGAAGGCAGGAAGGAAAGAAGGAAGAGGAGACTACAAAACAACCAGAAAACAAATGACAAAAGGGCAAGAGTAAGTCCGTACTTACCAATAATAACGTTGAATATAAATGAACTAAACTTTCCAAAGGACATAGAGTACCTAAATGAATTTTTAAAATACTTAGTGATCTGTTGCTGACAAGAAATACATTTCACCTATAAAGACACACATAGGCTGAAAATAAAGGGATGGAACATAATATTTCATGCAAATGGAAACCAAAAATGAGCAGGAGTAGCTATACTTACATCAGACTAAACAGATTTCAAGACAAAAACTATAAAAACAGGCAAGAAGGTCATAATGATAAATCGATCAATTCAGCAAGAAGATATAATGATTGTAAATATATATTCATCTAACACTGGAGCACCCAAATAGATAAAGCAAATATTATTAGAGTTAAAAGGAAAGATAGGCCCAAATACAGTAATAGCTGGAGACTTCAACACCCCACTTTCAGCATTGGACAGACATGCCAGACAACCTAATAATGTATCTTGAAGAATTAGAAAAGCAAGAGAAAAATCAAAAATCGGTAGAAGATAAATAACAAATATCAGAGCAGAAATAAATGAAATTGAAATGAAGAGAACACAAAAGATCAATGAAATGAAAAGTTGGTTATTTGAAAAGATAAATAAAATTGACAAAACTTTAGCCAGAATAACTAAGAAAAAAGAGAGAAGACCCAAATAAATAAAATCAGTAATGAAAAAGGAGATATTACAGTTGATATTGCAGGAATTCAAAAGACTGTTAGAGGCTACTATGAGCAATTATATGCCAATAAGAAAAACCTAAAAGAAATGGGTAAATTCCTAGACACATACAACTTACCAAGATTGGGCCATGAAGAAATCCAATGTGTGAACAGACCAATAACAAGTAAGGAAATCAAAGCTGTAATAAACAAAAAGTTCCCAGTAAAGAAAAGCCCAGGACCTGATAGCTTCACTGTTGAATTGTACCAAACATTTAATGAAGAACTAATATCGATCCTACTCAAACTATTCCAAAAAATACAGCAGGAGAGAATACTTCCAAACTCGTTCTATGAGGCCAGTATTATGCTGATAGAAAAACTAGATAAAGACACATCAAAAAAAAAGAAAATGAAAGGCCAATATCCATGACAAATATTGATGCAAAAATCCTCAACAAAATACCAGCAAGCTGAATTTAACAACATATTAAAATGATCATTCATTGTAGCCAAGTGGGATTGATCCCAGGGATGCAAGGATGGTTCAACGTATGCAAATCAATCAATGTGATACATCATATCGTCAGAATGAAGGACAAAAACCACCATATGATCCCATTTGAATTGATGCTGAAAAAGCATTTGATAAAGTTCCACATCCCTTCATGGTAAAAACTGTCAAAAAACTGGATGTAAAAGGAACATATCTCAACATAATAAAGCCATATATGACAGACTCACAGCTAGTACCATGCTGAATGGGGAAAACTGAAAGCCTTTCCTGTAAGATCTGGAACCAACAAGGATACCTTTTTTCACTGCTGTGATTCAACATAGTACTAGAAGTCTTAGCTACAGCAATCAGACAAGAGAAAGAAATAAAGGCATCCAAATTGGAAAGGAAGAAGTCAAATTATCATTGTTTACAGATGACATGAACTTACATTTGGAAAATCCTAAAGAATCTACAGGAAAACTATTAGAACTAATAAACAAATTCAGTAAAGTTGCAGGATACAGAATCAACAGGCAAAAACAAATGGCATGTCTATATGCCAATGGGAAACAATCTGAAAAAGCAATCAAGAAAGTAATACCATGTAAAATAGCTCCAAATAAAATTAAGTACCTAGGAATTAATTTAACAAAAGAAGTGAAAGATCCCTACAATGAAAACTACAAAACATTGATGAAAGAAATTGAAAAGAACACCCCAAAAATGAAAAGATATTCTATATTCATAGATTGGAAGAAACAATATTGCTAAAATGTCCATATCATCCAAAACAATTAACAGATTCAATCCAATTCCTATTTAAAAAATGACATTCTTCACAGGAATAAACAATCCCAAAATGTATGTCAAACCACAGAAGACCCAGAATAGCTGAAGCTAGCCTATGCAAAAAGAACAAAACTGGAGAAATCATATTACCTGACTTTATGCCACAGAGCTATAGTAACTAAAACAACATGGTGCTGGCATAAAAATAGACATATAGATCAGTGGAACAAAATAGAAAACCCAGAAACAAATCCATACATCCATAGTGCATTCATTCTTTATGAAGATGCCAAAAACTTATATTGGGCAACAGACAGTCTCTTCAATAAATGGTGCTAGGAAAACTGGATATCTATATGTTGAAAAATGAAACTGGACCCCTCTCTTTTATCATATGCAAAAATAAAATCAAAATGAACTAAAGACATAAATATAAGGCCTCAAACTATGCAACTGCTACTACCAAAAAAAAAAAAAAAATTGAGAAAACTCTCCAGGACATTGAACTGGGCAAAGATTTTGTGAGTAATACTCCACAAACACAGGAAACCAAAGCAAAAATTGACACATGGGATTACATCAAGTTAAAAAGCTTCTGCACAGCAAAAGAAACAATCAACAAAGTGAAGAAACAACCCACAGAATGGGAGAAAATATTTGCAAACTATTCATCTGACAAGGGACTAGTAGCCAGAATATATAAGGAGTTCAAACAACCCTATCAGAGGAAAATTGAATAATCTGATCAAAAAATGGTCAAAAGATCTAAATAGACATTTCTCAAAAGAAGATATACAAATGGCAAACAGGTATATTAAAAGGTGCTCAACATCATTTATCATCAGAGAAATGCAAATCAAAACTGTAATGAGATATCATCTTGCCCCAGTTAAAATGACTTATATCCAAAAGACAGGCAATAACAAATGCTGGCAAGGAAGTGGAGAAAAGGGAATCCTCGTACACTATTCATGGAATGTAAATTCATCCAACCAGTATGAAGAACAGATGGGAGGTTCCTCAAAAAACTAAAAATAGAGCTACCATATGATCCAGCAATTCCACTCCTAGGTATACACCCCAAAGAAAGGAAATCAGTATATTGAAGAGATATCTGCACTCCCATGTTTATTGCAGCACTATTCACAATAGCCAAGATGCAGAAGCAACCTAGCTGTCCATCAACAGATGAATGGATGAGGAAAATGTGGCACATATACACAATGGAGTACTATGCAGCCATAAAAAAAATGAGATCCTGTCGTTTGCAATAGCATGGATGAACTGGAGCTCATTAAGTGAAATAAGCCAGGCACAGAAAGACAAACTCCTCATGTTCTCTCTTATTTGCGGGAGCTAAAAATTAAGACAACTAAAATAATGTGGACAGAAAATAGAAGGATTGTTACTAGAGACTGGAAGGATAGGTGGGAGAGGGGAGTAGAGATGGTTAATGGGTACAAAAATAGAAAGAATGACTAAGACCTAATGTTTGATAGCACAACAGAAGGACTATAGTCAATAATTTAATTGTACATCTTAAGATAACTAAAATAATATAACTGGATTGTTTATCACACAAAGAAAGGGTATTTGCTTGAGGTGATGGATACCTCATTTGCCACTGATGTGTTATCACACATTGTATGCCTACATCAAAATATCTCATGTACTCCATGAATATATATACCTATTATACCTATTATGTACCCATAAAAATTAAAAATAAAAAAACATTTTTAAAGAAAATCTATGTACACACAACTACTAGGCATAAGTTTCAGATGTAAGTCAAGCAAAGGCAGAAGATTAATTCAATCCTTTATTCCTTTCATGAGAGTAAGGATGTAACTTGAGAAGAATTCAATCTAAACAGTTCAAAATTATGTAATTAATTACATTTGTTTTCAATTTCAATTACCAAGTGATCCAGTACCATTATCCTAATATTTGGAAGACATGACAATAGCGGGTTTCTGGAAGCTAAGGTCCTAATGCTCTATCAGCTCATGGCACTAGTATTAATTCAACTGATATTGGTCAGGAGGTGATGAAATGGAATGTCCCAGTCTACCACTCCCTGCAGAATGTTTGATGGTGTTACAGAAGTGTCATGCTTTCCAAATCGAAAGAATTTTTATTCATTTTATACTCCAGTCAGAAGACATGTCTTCCTGCAGTAAGAATGCTATACTGCAGAAAGAATACGACCACCAAGGAGTGTAGTTTGTAGAGACAGTACGTAGTATCTCTCTAAGTGCCTAGGTGGGATTTTGATAGTATTTTGGTGGTACTATCAACTGGCACTCAGGAATTCACGTATTCGGCAAACATTATTGAGTTCCTATTCTGTGCCAGGTACTGTGTTTGGCATTAGAGCATACAGGAGTAAACAAAACAAGCATGATCCTTGCCCTTAAGAGTGTGAGAGTCTAATAGCCTGACTTTTTCCCTGCCGGGTGCCCCTACCATGCTGTGATATGCCTGCATCAGCTATACAAAGAAGTAGTCTGTTATTAGCACCTTATTGGTGCCTAATGCCCCAATGTACAGCCTTATAAACGTGGGTTGAACTGCTCATATTAGGCCAGATGCAGAGATTCTGCCCTGCTTCCAATATATCTAAGCATTGTACATAACACAATCAAAAACAACAAGGACTACCACAATACCCTGCACTCTATGATAAACCAAAAACAACAGGCTCATATTATTAGTTATCCACATTATTTAAATTAACCTGAAATTAAGTAGCTTAACAGAAAACACTTACTATCTCACAGTTTCTTTGGGTGAGAAATCCAAGAGTAGCTTAGGTGGTTGGTTCTGGACCAGGGTCTCTCATGAGGTTGCACTTACATTGTTGTCTGGGGCTGGAGGATCCACTTTCAAGGTGGCTCACTCATATGCCTGATGAGTTAGTGCTGGTTGTCTGTAGGAGGTTTCCGTTACTCACCACATGATCTTCCCATAGGGCTGCTTGAGTGGCCCCTTAACTTGACAGCTGGCTTCCCCCAGAGGTAATGATCCAAGAGCAAACAAGGTGGAAGCTACAATGTTTGTGATGACCTAATATCAAAAGTCACTCACCATCTCTCCTACCACATTCTATTATTTAGAAGCAGTTCATTGAGTCTGGCCCACAATCAATTGAAGAGAAATGAGGCTCCACTTTTTGAAAGGATGTTTTCAAAGAATTCATAGACAGATTTTTTTTTTCTTTTTGAGACAGGGTCTCACTCTGTCGCCCAGGCTGGAGTGCAGTTGTGCAATCTCAGTTCACTGCAACCTCCACCTCCGAGGTTCAAGCGATTCTCCTGCCTCAGCCTCCCAAGCAGCTGGGATTACAGGAGTGAACCACCACATTCCGTTAATTTTTGTATTTTCTTAGTGGAGATGGGATTTCACCATGTTGGCCAGGCTGGTCTCGAACTCCTGACCTCAAGTGATCCGCCCATCTCAGCCTCCCAAAGTGCTGGGATTACAAGAGTGAGCCACCGCACCCGACCTGTAGACAGATTTTAAAACATGATCATCTTGTATGCTTCTAGTTCCTAAAATAATAAAATTTTTAATGGTTCCTGTAAACACGTAACTCTAACGAAAATAATTTTATCTCTAACTTTGCTTAAGCTGGTATCTAAAGATGTATCATGACCTTTGTGGATATAATAATCATGTGAGCAAATTGCTGTTTTTGTCATAGATTAATAAATTATTGGTAACTGATAATTTAACAGTTTTTCCTCTAAGTAATAATTATGTTTTTGTTATAACTGACTAGCCAGTCAGTCCTTCTGAACTCTGACTCCCTTGCACTCTTTGCAAGTTAATTTTTTTTCCTTTTCTAAGTATCTTGATCTCTGAGCATTCCTTTGGCAATGTGTGAGTAAAGCCTTCCATCTCTAACTTCCATTTCTTCCTACCAGCCACACAGAGGAAGAAAGTTATGAGAAATGAGAAATGAGATGGTCCAAGCAAGAGCAGAGGGCGGCAGGAGTCTTCAGAGGGCAATCTAGGCTGGCCCAGTTCAGAGACTCTTCTATTTCTCTTAGTGAAGGGAAATTGGGAATTGGACTCAGAACATACAGTATATACTTTATCATGCATTGGGTAAAACATGATGAGAAAGACATCGATAGTTCTCATTACAAAATTCTCAACAAATCCTTTTGTTGCCTTCAGAGTTAAAAATCCTTCCAAGAAATATTATCTACTGTTGTATGTCCCTGGCAGTCCTTCCCTGAGCTAAGATTTTCGTCGTCAGAAGGGGCAAAACCACAGGTAATAAATACCTATCATATTCACATATGAATATTCATCTTTTAATAGTTTTTCTATATTTGGAGCAATTCCCATGTTATGAGTTCCACTTCCCCAGTAGAGTCAGAATTCAAATTCCAACCTCCCTGCAGCTAAGACACAGGCAAACAACCCAGGCTCTCCCAAGGGTCCACTCAACAGACATTACAACCTTAGATTTCAACTCAGAAGCACTCATGAGGAAAGAGGCTCCGTGTGAAACTTCAATTTTTGCTGGTATAGTGGTGCTGGAAGCATCTGGTTTTCAGTGGTGGCAGCAGCGGTTTCTAAGTTTCGCAAGATTTAGTGCCTGGCCCAGAAGTAACCTCTATGGAATGGCAGCAGTGATGAAGATGGAGCTTCCTTTTTTGCTAAATGAGGCGGCAGCAATGGAAGCAGTTTCCTTATCAGGCATATCCTGCAGCACAGTTTTTGTCACTGCTCAATGCTGGCCGAGCCTCAGTCCTGGTTCTCCAGCTATCCCAACAATTCTTGGCAATCCAATCATCTTTTGTTAAGTCACCCGGTAATTGCTTGCAGCTAAGATTCTTAAATGACATACCAGTTGAACAGCCGTTTCACAATACTTTGCACTCAAAGTATTGTGTAGGTTAATCACTATCATTTTTCTGAAGGGTCATACTCCAGCGTCAGGTAGGCCCTCAGGCTACAACAATGCTGCCCAAGCAAAGATTTTTCCCAAGTAAGGAAGCATTGTTTCCACAGGCTATTTACAAGACTAATTAAAGAACTCCAAATTCTCTGGATCAATTTGACATTCTTTATTAGCAACATTACAGTTGATACTTTATAATACTTTAATAGGCCCTAAAGAAAGTCCCATATGGTTTGGCTCTGTGTCCCCAGGCAAATCTCATCTTGAATTGTTTTGTTTTGTTTTGTTTTGTTTTTGAGATGGAGTCTTTCTCTGTTGCCCAGGCTGGAGTGCAGTGGTGCAATCTCGGCTCACTGCAAGCTCCGCCTCCCGGGTTCACGCCATTCTCCTGCCTCAGCCTCCAGAGTAGCTGGGACTACAGGCGCCTGCCACAACACCTGGGTAATTTTTTGTATTTTTAGTAGAGACAGGGTTTCACCATCTTAGCCAGGATGGTCTCCATCTCCTGACCTCGTGATCCGCCCACCTCGGCCTCCCAAAGTGCTGAGATTACAGGCATGAGGCACTGCGCCCGGCCGACACAAACCAGCAGTTTTGAATCCTAAACTCATACACTTTGCCTTATTTATTTGTTTATGGTCTGTTCCTCTCTAGACTGTAAGCTTCATAAAGGCAGGAATCATGTCTGTTTAATTCACCTCCAACACTTGACATAATTCCTGACGTATTTATACACCTAATACATAGTTGTTGAATGTATGAATGGATAAATGAATAATTCATTTGTTAACATAATGCCTAAAGTATAGAAAACATCTTCCCACCCACAGTCTTCTTTGATCCTCACAGCCTCTCTACGGTCCAGAATTATCTTCCCTAATATGCAGAGAGTAAACAGAGCCTCTGGGAGGCAAAAAGGTCAGCCTAAGATTATTCAACTACTTAGTGACAGCCCAGCTCTTCTAATTCCCAGCCTCGATCTCTTTTCATTACCATCCTGCCTTTCATTTCAGTTTCCCTTCAGGTTTCTTTTTCCGGCCCAAATCATCTGCTGAAGGGATACTCCAAATTCTTCTGGCTGCAGGCATGTGCTCTCAGCCAAAAGACTTAATAATTTATACAACATGCAGTGGGAAGAGAAGAGGACGGTCAACTGTAAAAATACACATACAGGAGTCATGCA
This sequence comes from Macaca thibetana thibetana, assembly GCF_024542745.1. NCBI lineage: Eukaryota > Metazoa > Chordata > Mammalia > Primates > Cercopithecidae > Macaca > Macaca thibetana. Next base: position 30,291,296 of record NC_065579.1, read on the forward strand.
TATTTGTCACAGAAATCACTACATAGTCTAAAAACAACTCTTTTCATATCTAATTGCTATGGAGACCCAGAGTATATGTATTAGTCTGGATACGTTTTGTTTCTGAGTAATAGAAGTTAACCGAACTAATATAGGCAACAACAAAAAAGTTGGTTTTAGATGGACATTGGACATATAATCATGGAAGGGATGACCAGTCAAGTCACAGATGGGCAGGGGAGTAGGAGCAGCTGAGCCGAAGGAAGAAACAAACCAGAGACTCAAGGGCCACCTGGAATCTCTTTTTCTCTTTCTTGTCTCTGCCACTTCCCATGGGCCACCTTCAATCACTGTCACTGTAAAAAGGCTCCCTCTGTATGGCAAGTAACATGGCAATAAAAGCTCCTGTGCTTTCCATCTAAACACCAAGACATTCCATAAGGGTTGGCTCTTGTCCTCAGCCCCAGTGTGAAAAATACCAGGGAATTATTCACAGTAATAGATTGAACTTGTTGGCTTCCATTTTTGTTGCCATGGTCTCTCAGAGGTAGAGTATAACATCCCCTACTCCCAAGTGATGTTGGACTCAGTCATGTATTTGCAGTGGCCAATGAAATGTGGGTGAACATGACAGTATATGATTGCCAAACCTAAACCTTAAGAATCACCGTATGTTTCTACTTGCCCTCTTACAGTTCTGCCACTAACTGGAGAGCATGGAGAGATGCTTTTCCCAGGTAGCTGCTGCTCCTCCAGCTTGGACCCCAGAATAAGTATGCATTGAACAGAGCCACCTCAGCCATCTGCAGACCTGCAGCATGAAATAGAGCCAGCCCAACTGACCCTCAGACCCACGAGTGAGAATAATTGATTATTATTTCAAGCCACCAAGTTTTGTTATAGTTTTGTTAGACTGCAAGAGCTAGCTGATAGGCCAAGTTTTGTTAAATGACCACCACCCCACCAATAATCTATGACCAGGCATGTGGTCATGAAAGAAAACTACATCTTCTGCACAAATCTGGTGTTAAAAAAAGAAGAAAACGGTTCTTAGAACACGGAAGGTCATGGCAGAAGTAGGGAGGATAGTGGGCACACAAATCAACAGGGATGTAGAGTCTAGAATTTCTGACCTGCATCTGTTTTTATCCTTGTATTCAATATACACACCATCTATGGATCTTTATTTGTTTCCTCACCTGAAATTCTCCTGCTACAATTTGACGAAATGCTTTTCTGCAGTTGTTGAGATTCAAAGAAGACTTCGAGGAGGAGAAAGGCTGCATGGTTTCAAGCAAAGAGTTAATTATTATGAGTAGGAAAATGAAACAAAGAGGTGAGATGGAGGTTGGGAAGGACCAGAAGCCAAGAGACTGGGGTAGAATGGCAAGCCACACATAAACACCTGACCTGAGGCAGCACCCATGCGGTGGTCTAGTCTTTTTCACCTTTGCTGCATCCCGTGGCATACCCTGGAAGAGTTATTTAAGGAAGAATGCTGGAGAACCCACTGAAAACTATACCAAGAGAAAGCAAGAGGAATGGGGAGCACAAAATGGCAGCCTTCACTGGTATTTTTCCTTTTTCTTGTAAATTACTTGTATGTCTTTCCTTTCTTCTCACATCACCACTGACAGAACTGAATGGAAATTACAAAAAGAATATTTGGAGATTATATATGTTCTACCCTTCGGTTATAATAGCTTGTTCTTTAAACCAGAACTTTACAGCAACATATTACTAATCATTTGGGGGTTTGAGTCCTCTATTTGAAGTGTGCCACATGTCCTGTCAAAATAACTTCTTATAGCTGTGTAACAATTGTGGGAGGCCTGTGATCACCTTGTCAGAGCGCCTTTACACTCAGAGCCGGTTGCCAGATTCCACATTACTTACTTCCCGGCCCTCCCTCCCCACAACTTATGCTCCTTCTATCATCTCTTTTCTCTCTCTCGTTTTTTTGTTGTTGTTGTGTTTGTTGTTTTTTTTTTTTTTTTCTGGCAGTTGCTGGGCCGAACAGCAATTTGCAGTTATTTATGCAGCTTAAACCCTATTGTCAACATCCTTATCCTCAATACACAACCATTCCAGTGGTGTGAGTCGAGCTTTTGGGGAGGGAGCTGGGCTGAGGTTAACAGAAGCAAGGCTTCCTGGGCCCCTCGGCCAAAGCACACATTGTTGCTGAGCCGCTTTGTCTCCTTCTCGCCTCTATTTGGGGTGGATTTTCATTTGGAATTAAAAACAGATCACAGCTTGCTGTTTGTTTGCTATTGTCAGGTCAGACCCAGTACTCGGGGAGAAGGTGGTATCACTGTGTGCATAGAATTTTCTTGGCAATTTAATCAGGATGATGGAATTTGTCTGCGTTTGTACAGCACCTTCCCTCCCGGGCTCTCAAAGGCCTCCCAAAACAGAAGTTAATCCTCCCAGCAGCTGGAGAGGAAGTCAGGTACGGCATGGGACATTGTCCCCCTCATTGCCTCAAGCCCATTTTGGAGGGTATAGTTCAGGTACAGCAGGTGAAAGCAAGCAAGAGGAGGGAGATGAAGGCTGACACTTCCCTAGAGGATCACAGATGGGGTGTGCTGCTTATAAAACAGTATCCCCTCTGGGGCCGGGCGCGGTGGCTCACGCCTGTAATCCCAGCACTTTGGGAGACCGAGACGGGCGGATCACGAGGTCAGGAGATCGAGACCATCCTGGCCAACACAGTGACACCCCGTCTCTACTAAAAAAATACAAAAAACTAGCCGGGCGAGGTGGCGGGCGCCTGTAGTCCCAGCTACTCGGGAGGCTGAGGCAGGAGAATGGCGTGAACCCGGGAGGCGGAGCTTGCAGTGAGCTGAGATCCGGCCACCACACTCCAGCCTGGGCGACAGAGCGAGACTCCGTCTCAAAAAATAAATAAATAAATAAATAAAAATAAAAATAAATCATTCTATCATAATGATTGAGTTCCCCTTGAGTGGGGAACTTGAGCACTTCTAAGTTCATTCACCAGGTTATTGGTAGAATTTAGCTCTTTAAATGTTGTTGATTGAAAACCTCAGTTCCTTGCTGACTCAAGGAAGTGGAGCCTTGAGATGACTGCAGTCCTGGCCAATTCCTCAGTTACAACCTTGTGATTATAGCCTTGTGCTGCATAACAAATTATCCTAAAATGTCGTGACTGCACACACATTTTATTACAAATATTAGACTTCTAAGTTCATTCACCAGGTTATTGGTAGAATTCAGCTCTTTAAATGTTGTTGATTGAAAACCTCAGCTCCTTGCTGACTGTTGGCCAGGGGGAACCCTCAGTCCTTTACCACGTGAGCCTCTCTATAGGACAATCCGTAGCATGGAATTTGTCTTCCTTGACAGTGAGCAAGTGAGAGTGTGAAAGAGGATGAGCAAGACAGAAACCAGGGTCTTTTTGTAACCTAATCTCAAAAGTATTATCACATCCCATCACCTTTGCCAAGTAACTAGGTCCAGCCCACACAATGGGAGAGGATTATACAAAGGCATGAACACCAAGAGGCAAGGATCACTGGAGGCCATCTTGGAAGCTGCCTACCACGCCATCTCTATGAGTCCTCACCCATCCTTCTCCAGGGCCTCACCAGGCCTTGGAGATTCTCTTGGTTCCACCTCCTCCCTGTACACTGTGATTATCTGTACACAGCTTTTGCAACTCATGCTTGAACTCCGGCAAAGCCTCCTAATGAGCCTACCTACCTCTTTCTGTTCTCTCAGCTGATACCCAGAAAACTAGTTGATATTTCTAATCACATTGTATTATGTCACTTTCCTATTCAAAAGTGCCCACGGGCTCCCAAGTTCCTCTTCTGTCATGCAGGACCTTTCTCAATCCAACCATGTAAGGTCATTTTTGCATTGCTATTAAGAAATACCTAAAGATGGGCCAGGTATGGTGGCTCACGCCTGTAATCCCAGCACTTTGGGAGGCTGAGGCGGGCAGATCACGAGGTCAGGAGATTGAGACCAGCCTGGCCAGTGTGGTGAAACCCCATCTCTACTATGAATCCAAAAAATTAGCCGGGCCTGGTGGCGGGCTCCTGTAGTCCCAGTTACTTGGGAAGCTGAGGCAGGAGAATGGCGTGAACTTGGGAGGCGGAGCTTGCAGTGAGCCGAGATCACGCCACTGCACTCCAGCCTGGGTGACAGAGCAAGGATCCATCTCAAAAAAAAAAAAAAAAAAAAAAAGAAATATCTAAAGACTGGGTAATTTATAAAGAAAAGAAATAATTGAATTGGCTTATGGTTCTGCAGGCTATGCAAGCATGACGCCAACATCTGCTTCTGGTGAGGACCTCAAGAAGCTTCCACTCATGGCAGAAGGCAAAGAGGGAGCAGGTACCTCACACAACAGAGCAAGAGAGAGAGAAGGGAGCAGTCCCAGACTCTTAAACAATCAGATCTCACATGAACTAACTGACCAAAAGCTCATTTATCACCAAGGGAATGGTGCTTAACCATTCATGAGGGATCTGCTCCTATGATCCTATCACCTCCCACCAGACCCCACCTACAACATCGGGAATCACATTTCAACGTAAGATTTGGAGGGGGAAAAATCCAAACCATATCAAACTCAATGTGCTTTTGCTACAATACTTATTTTACCACTCCCCTCCAGCCAAGCAGGTATACTCACTGTCCCTCAATCACAGCTAGTTGATGCCCCTTTGCATGGCTTTGTTCATGATGTTTCTACCTGGAATATTCTCCCCTTTCACTCCACCTATCAGAATTCTCACCAGTTGTTATGACCTAACAAGTCCTGTCTCCTTCCTAAAGTCTTAAAATTTATGATACAGTGCCCTGGGTATAGCAGTCCTGGGTATAGCTGTATAGCTGATTGCTTTGTTTTATTACTCTGAGCCCAAATGTCCTCTTCCTCCTACTGATCCTTTTTTTTTTTTTTTTTTTGAGACAGAGTCTTGCTCTATCACCCAGGCTAGAGTGCAGTGGCTCAATCTCAGCTCACTGCAACCTCTGCCTCCCGGGTTCAAGCGATTCTCCTGCCTCAGCCTCCTGAGTAGCTGGGACTACTTGTGCCTGCCACCATGCCCTGCTAATTTTTGTCTTTTTTTTTTTTTTAGCAGAGACACGGTTTCACCGTGTTGGCCAGGCTGGTCTTGAACTCCTGCCTCACGTGATCAGCCCACCTCAGCCTCCCAAAGTGCTAGGATTACAGGCATAAGCCACCACTCCTGGCCCCTACTGATTCTTGAACCACCCCCTACTCACCAAATCTCTGATATGACACTTACCATAAACTATCATGTATCATGTATCATCTCACATCATAGTTTGCAGTACTAATTTTAAAAATAATGTCAGCATATTGAGAGAAGGAATAAAGCAAGTTTAGAGTGAAGGTCCACGCTGAGATGTCTAGTTTGGGGAGAGTAGAATCTACCATAAATCTTGACCACAGCCATGGTATATTCTAGAGCTATCCTACTAACCTTTCCAGGGTTCCATTTCTTATTATCCTGTCTGCAGTGACTCATCGTTATTACCCCAATGAACGTACTACAATGTACACTTATAAGCATGAAATTCTTAGGCTTCTCAGACACTATTTCTTAGCTTAATGTAGAATGTAATGGAAAGAGAGATTCTTTTGAAGTTTGAAAAGAGGGAGGGGTAGGGGAGATTCTAATCACATCATGATTCTCTGAGACACAAGAGGAAGATGTAAGAATGGCCATGAATACAGATATATGTGTGTGGGTGGACAGTTGTGGCACACAGTAAAGTTGCTGATGGCCTACATATTCTCTGTGATATATATACACTACACAAGGAATCATCTAAGAGTGAAATAAGAGCTCAAGAAAAGGGGGAATATTTTTGATGCATTGAATTGGCAAGCAATTAGAGAAATATTCAAAGGCTGAAGTTTCGATCACATACTAACAGACAACAAAAATTAATAATTACTGATCTTCTCCTAAGTACCTTAGATTATGTTATTTTATCTAATCATTACAACAACACATTTCACAAAAGAGAAGATGAAGGCCCAGAGAGGCTAAGTAATTTGCCAAAAGTCACACAACCAGTAATTGGTGAGACCAAGATTCCAACCCCACCCTGGATGATTCCAAATCCGATGCAACCCCATCTTTGGAGCATTCCACCTGGGACCATGTTTAGGGGGCATCATACTATTTTGAATTGTTATCATTGGATGTAAGGCAGCCTATGTCACTCTCCCTAAAATGATTCTGTGATCTTTTAGCAGCTATGCCAATCTAATCTGTGCTGGTAGTAAAATCATCCTTCCATACATCTCCAAGTGAAATGAAGTGAAGATTAGCCAAACCACCAAGAAAATTTAATTGTAAAGACAGGTATGGGTGGTAGGATTTGATGGAATCATCCCATACCAGGTGTTCTAATGTCACATTCTTCATTATCTTGGGGGAAAAAAAAAGCCTTCAAACAGGTTCTTTTTTTCAGACAGGTTGCCTTCAGACCCTGAAAGAACTTTTCAGTAGAAATTTCAGTATTCTATATTGTAAAAACATGTTTTCTGGAAATGCAAGATATAAGGAGCAGCTTCATCTCAAAATTTGCAAAGCTTACCTCAAAGCTATCTCGAGGTAACTGCTTAATTGGTGCTCTTTCTTGGGCTCTCTAGAGCATCCATTACAAGAATGTCCAATGAGAGTCTCTAACTCATGTAATATATTGACAGTAGCCAAGCCCACCTCTCTGACAAAGCTGAGGGTCCAAAGTCAGGATGGTGCTGAAACTGCACCAATCAAGGACTGGGAAGCGTGGGCTGGGGAACCGTGAATGCGGCCTGTGGACAGAGGGGGGCAGCAGAGAGCTGTTGGAGAGGTGCGCATCAGGCAGCTTCCTAGGGGGCAAGTGTTTCTGGTCATCTTGGAGACATTGACAGGAAGACCCAGCTCCAGCGTCAGTAACACAGCTGAAGGATTAGCCCTGCTGAGCTCTCTATCTGGAATCCACAAACAGAACTCACCATTTTCCACACCGTGGCCAGAAACTTTTATAAACCTGCCCCCCATATGTCATCCCCCTGCTGAAAAGGCTAATCAATGGCTCCCCATTGCTTGAAACACTTTCTCAAGCTTTGATGCGCATCAGCATTACTTGGAGGGCTTGGTAAAGTACAGCTCACTGGGCTCACTCCCGGAGTTTCTGATAGGTTATGTCTTGGGTGGTCCTGAGACTGCACTTCTAACATTCCTGGGTGATGCTGATGCTGCCGGTTTCCACTGGCCCAGAAACCACACCTCGCAATCCACTAGCTTAGGTCACACTTAAGCTGCCCACGCTAGTCCTCTCCAACTTCTCTTCTAGGCACTCACTCCCACGGGCATCCCCCAGTCCCTCACACGCTCTGCTCCACCTGGGAATTTCCTTCAGTCCCGCAAGGAGATCGTGTTTCCCTGCGTCTCTCCGCCTATTCACACGTGTTCTCTCTTCTGATATACTCTTCCTCCATCTTTTCACCTGGCCAATGATTACTTATCTTTAGCTCCAAGTAAGAAGCCTCCCTCCTCTGAACTCTCATCATGCCCTGTACCTCTCGTCTCACCCTGTGTTGTAAATGACCCTTGTGTGTTTGTGTCCCAGCTAGTCTATCAGCCTGGGGAGCAGGGGCTGACACATATCTATACCTTGGGAAATTCAGTCGCTAGGCTCATCTGGATTCTTGACTGTGCACAATAACCATGTTACATTTCTCTGCTTGCCTCCCTCTTCCGCTCTCAATGACTATTTCTAACCATCTTCATTTTCCTCAAATCTCTAACCTTCACGCCTCCTCTATCACACTCAACAGATGGCCTTGCCTACTCCTTCACAGAGAAAATAGAAGCCACCAGACAGAAACCTCTCAACTTCCCGCACCAAACCTACAAACCCACCAGCATCTGCACCCACCCCATCCCCCTGACCTCCTGTTACAATAGAGGAGCTGCCTGTACTTTCTACAGCTGTCTGAAGCCAAACCCTCCAGCTCTGCTGTGGTTTCCTCCTCCTGCTTCCTCAAAAACTCCCACCATCAACACCCTCTTCACGTAGCTTCTACTTCTTTCTCTCCCCTGATTTTCTCCATCATTTTAAAAACATGTGCAACTCTCTCTTCTATAAATAACCACCCTCCTTAAGCCCCATGTCACCCTGTAACTATCCTCTTATTTCTACTTTGCTACTGTGCAGCCAAATATGTTTAGCCTCATGATTTCCATTTTCTTATTTCCTACTCGCTCCACAAGCCACTTTTCCTCAAAAACTATTCTCACGAAGGTCAACAAACAACTTTCTGTAGCCAAGTCAAATGGACACCTTTCAGTTCCCATTCTGTTTGGCATAGTTGACCCCCTCCTACATCTGGACGCTCCCTCTTTCCTTACCTTCTGTGACATCCCAGCCTGGTCCATCTGGCCGTTCTTCCTTTAAGGCCTGGTCCTCCTATGACTTATAAATGCTGGTGGTTTGTGAGGCTTAATCCTAGACCTTCTTGTCTAAACTCAGCCTGGATAACTGTATCCATTTCCTTCAGTTCAATTACTATATGCTTACCAAGCAATCCCTTTATTAGAGAGGTCTGTCTCTTGCTCTCTGCTGTCCTTGTTTATATGACCAACTGCCACTCTGTGTATTTCCTTTGACATCCCACAGGTCCCCCATACTCCACCGAACTTAAGATCTTCCCCCAAAACTGCTGCTTCTAGATGCTCTTTGTTGAAGCAAATTGCCTCAAAGGACACATCCTTGACACTTCCCTCTGTCTCCTGCCCCATATCTCACCAAGTCCACAATTCTATAGTTTCACCAGCCTCTCTCCATGTCTTCCAATACCATAACCCAAGCCACCGTTCCATCTCTCCCAGACTACGGCTGCAACCACCGGCCTCCTCGCAGCATCTCTGGCACCCTCCAATCCATTCCTCCCTCCTTATGCTAGAGGAATCTTTCCTTAAAAAACAACTCACTTTGCATTCTTGCTTAAACCCCTCAGTGGCTGTCCAATACCCCTGGAATAAAGTTCAGTCTTGTCTTGCCCTTCACCCACACTGGTCTTCTTTCAGCACCTTCAAAGCACCAAGTCCTCACCCATCAGGGTATTTACACATGCTCTTCTCTCTCCTATAATGTTTACCCTCACCTTCTTGTCTGGCAACCCCCAACCATCCTTCAAGGCTCAGCTTCAGGTTTTCTGGGGAAAATTTCACTGACCCTCTGACACTCATCACAATTGTGGCTAATTAATTACTTGCAAAAAATTTTGTAATGTCTTTCTCTCCCTCTAAGCATCATACAGGCAAAGAACAGATCTTCACCTGAGGCCCAGAAGTCAAGGCTGCAGTGAGCCACTATCATGCCACTGCACTCCAGCCTGGACAACAGAGTGAAATCCTATTTCAAAAAAAAAAAAAGTGGATCTTTCTCCTCATTCTCCATTCTCTGTCCTATCTCCACTACGTTTCACAATGCCTGGCTTGTAGTTAGCTGACGATGAATCTTTGTTGAAAAAATAAAGAATAATTGAAAGGAAAAATATACCATAATTTGAGATTTGACATTTCTTACACTGATTTGCTGATTCTTTGCATTTTGTAATGTCCTTTATATTCACTGGATAATAACATAATAACTAATATTTCTCTAATGTTTTCTATTTGTCTGACACTGTCTCAAGTGTATTACGTTGTCACAAAAATCCTGTGAGGTATGATACTATTATTATCCCCATTCTACAGTAGAGGAAACTGATGCACAGAGAGTTTACAAATCTTGCCCAAGACACAGAGATAGTAAGTAATAAACTGGGATATAAGTCAAAATAGTTTGATCTACTTACTGTGTTCTTAAACACTGTGATATACTGTCTCCAAGATCTCTTTAGCGTGTGCAAGGAAGACAGCTGTAGGTGTTGGGATGTGTGTACTATTAAGGTTGTTGTTACAGAGAAAAGAAGACCAAAAAAAAAAAAAACCTAAAGTTCAACACATTAATGGTTCTCAAAATTTAATGTGCATCACAATCACCTACAGAGATTATTAAAGCTCACATTATGGGACCCCACCACCATATTCAGTAGGTGCAAGGGGCGAAGTGCAATAATTTTTATTTCTAACAGGCTCCCCGATGATGCTGATGCTGTCAGTCCAGAGACCACACTTTGAGGAGCACTGCAATAAATACATAAAGGATTTCCACACGTGTTTTCAATCTTTAAAAATACAAAATACAGGCTTGGCGCGGTGGCTCAAGCCTGTAATCCCAGCACTTTGGGAGGCGGAGACGGGCGGATCATGATATCAGGAGATCGAGACCATCCTGACTAACCCGGTGAAACCCCGTCTCTACTAAAAAATACAAAAAAACTAGCCAGGCGAGGTGGCAGACGCCTGTAGTCCCAGCTACTTGGGAGGCTGAGGCAGGAGAATGGCGTAAACCCGGGAGGCGGAGCTTGCAGTGAGCTGAGATCCGGCCACTGCACTCCAGCCTGGGCGACAGAGCGAGACTCCGTCTATACAAAATACACTTCCCCTGAAATCTGCCCTTCTGTAACAATTAAATAGAAAGGAGAAAGTGCTCAAGAGAAAATTTTTAAATGCAAACAAAATGGAATAGGGTTAAAGTGATGTTTCAGGTTCCTCATCCACTGGACTCTCCTCTTTTTTTCCTTCAGCCCTCTTTACCCACATGCTGTGGCATGCTCCTCCTTTTGAAGAGATAAAAGTATTTGCCTCTCACAGGTGTGTTACCTAGCTTATCTTGCTTAATGCTCATGAAAACTCTGTAAGATCGCTAATATTATGCCCATGTTAAAGATGAAAAAACCGAGACTCCATGGAAAAAGTTAAATCACTAACCTCCTAACATCCAAAAGATAGAAAGTGACTGAGCCACAGCTCAAATTTAAGTTCGTGTGACTCCAAATTCCTTATCTTTTCCATTAATTGACACTGCCCTTCGTATTTTCATCTCCCTTTTTAGTTCTGCATGCAAATAACAAAAAGCAATTTCTCCTACACTCATATAGAAAATATCAACTGAAAAACACAGATCTAAATTCATCTCTCCCAAACAGTATGCCTTTAATGTCTCTTTTTTTTTGTTCACTTTTCCTTGGAAGCAGATTGTTATTCATTTCAAATGTAGAGTGAAAAAAAACCTCAAGATCTTAAAGAATTATTAGAACCTCTCTAAGAAGTAGATAGCACCCCAAAACAACCACGGCATGGTTCATCTTTCTCGAACCACCTGACAGTACTGAATTTTATCACCTTCCTGGAGTGACTAAAGAAGCCTTTTAAAATTCCACTGCAATGCTGTGAGGCCATACATCCCCCAGGATTAATCACAAATATTTTATAAAGATGAAGTTTTGTTATATCTTTGTTCTTTGTATCTTGGCTTTTGTTAGCGCATTTTAATTAGGATCTGGTATCTGCAATAAACAGTAAACATAAAGAGCTTTGCAAAAATGTATTAGACTGTTTGTTTTCACACTCTAATGCATATTTGCACAATTTTACCATGAAAAAAGGAAAACATGCTAAGCTCTTGGGCTCTATCCCAAATGTCCTGGAATAGAATCCGGAAATTACTAAAAATGCAACCAAACCTCATCATATTCCAGCAATTAACCTAAGAAACAAGGGTCCATTCTCTGTATGAAAAAAACATTTTTGAGGGGAGAAATCTGTGGCGGAGAATGCTTCTCGATAACACACGTATCGCATTCTCCAAACCTGTTTTGAAATTTGGACTATTTCCCTTTCAGGCTAAAAAAGCTTAATAAACAAATGAAGTTGGGTAATGTTTTATTTTTCTCTTTCAGAGTGTTAAGAGAGCCTCTTCTACTAAAAGAAGACAAGAAGGACTGCTAAGCATAAAACAAGGAATAAAATAATCACATGTGGTCTCAGTTTTAAAAGTACCTGGGGATTAATAACCTTCCTGCTAAATAGTTGTGTAGTAGAATGAATTATTATTACAACAGTAGAATCATGGAGAATGCTGATGGCAAAGAACAATTTGAGGGGGTTTATTTGAACATATCCTAATCAAAAAGTGGCAAAAACTTTTAAAATCTCCAAATATGGCTCTTGTGTACAATTGTTATTGATATGACACCTCGATAGTGTTTGAATGCGACGCAAAATCATAAAAGTGCGAGCAATTTCGAGACATAAAGTGATTTTTCCTTTTGTATCTATCCCTTAATATGTTTCCAAATAAAACACAGGATTAAGTAATTTATTTTGTTGCATGATTTATTTATGGACTGAAACACAGCAAACAGCAGATAAAAAGGCAAAGTCCCGGGCATCAACTTAAAAGATAAAAATCATTACATTTTATTAGAGGGAGACATATAAAAATGCCAGCATGAATTGTAAAGAAAGGAAAAGTGTTAGCTCAGAGGTCCCAAGTCTAAGTTATGCTTGGGGTTTCTGACTCCCCCTTTGGGGGAATAATATGCCTGAATTTAATTAGAAATCTGTTTTTTTAAGATTAAAGTTGTGAGAAAGTTAAAAGGTTGGATCACACAACAATAAAAATGACTCTGAGGATCTTAGGGAATTTGAACTGGTAAACTTAGATTCTATTTCCTGCCAACTGTTTGCAGGAGGATTAAGAGATGTACAAGAATTATTAGTTTTAGATAAAAGCCAGCATTTTATAAAGCAATTAATTTTTCATTAGTTCCACATAATTTTGGCAAAAATAGTTTTGTTCCAATAAAAGTATTAAATTCCAAGAGGTTACTCTAAAATATAGCCATTAACTTCACATTAATTTAATCAAATTTATAGTAGGCTAAACTACAGGCAGGAAAGCAGTAATAGTTTTTTACAGAATACATTATAATTAAAAGGAAGAAATTATAATGAAAAATAATTTTTTAAAAACAGGTAATAAAACTAAGTTTCTAAGTATGGTTATGCATTTATTTAAAATCATTTTTCTATAATGTTTCTTAAGTATATACAGTGAATAAAATAAAGTCTACCTTAAGTTTTTGCATAGGATTATCTTGGAAATACCAGGATGTTGTTTTTATCATAATACATTTATCTTAGGCCAGCTGCAGTGGCTCACACCTGTAATTCCAACACTTTGAGAGGCCAAAGCAAGAGGATCACTTGAGGCCAAGAGTCCAGGACCAGCCTGGGCAATACAGCAAGACTCAGACTCTATAAAAAACTTAAACAATTAGCCATGTCGGGTGGTGAGTGGCTGTAGTCCCAGCTACTTGGGAGCCTGAGGCAGGTGGATCACTTGAGCCCAGGACTTGGAGGTTGTAGTGAGCTGTGATTGTACCACTGCACTTCAGCCTGGGCAACAACAGAGCAAGACCCTATCTCTTTAAAAAAGAAAACTTTATTTTATATTGCAATAAATAAAATATACCGTAAAGCCTCAAAAAAACTTACTAGTGGCTCACGCCTGTAATCCCAGCACTTTGGGAGACTGAGGCGAGTGGATCACCCAAGGTCAGGAGTTTGAGACCAGCCTGACCAACATGGTGAAACCCCATCTCTACTAAAAATACAAACATCAGCCTGGTGTGGTGGCAGGCACCTGTAATCCCAGCTACTCGGAAGGCTGAGGCAGGAGAATTGCTTGAACCCGGGAGGTGGAGGTTGCAGTGAGCCAAGATCGCACGATTACACTCCAGCCTAGGAAACGAGAGCAAAACTCTGTCTCAAAAAAAAAAGAAAGAAAAAATGAAAGAGACATACTAGCATACTAGCACTAAAAACTTTGTTCACAGAGCAATAAACCATCCTTCCCAATGCTAGAAGTACCTTTCACGCATGCACAAAATTCCATGCAGACAGTCCATTCACCCAGATTGCTGGAATGTCCTCACTTCCATTTTGAGGGCCTCAATCCTTGTCAGAATGACAAAGAAATCTAGTTGATTCATGATAAGGGATGTCAAAGTTCTGGCCAGAAAATATTTCTTGTCTAGTCCACCTCCAAATACACCTCAATGAATACCAGTCCCCATCTCCATTACCAACAACCTGCTCCAGCCCAGGATTACCTCTCTCCTGCTCACTGCAATTTCTCCTACCGGTTCTCTTGACTTTCATTCTTGTCCCTCAACCTAACTCAGTTTCCAACCTGTGGACAGAAAGTGCTTGTTAAAAATGTAAATTGAGACCAGGCACTGTGGTTCACACCTGTGATCCCAGCAGTCAGAGAGGCCAAGGCGGGAGGATTGAGACCAGCCTGGGCAACATAGTGAGATTCCATCTCTGCAAAAGTAATTTTTAAATTAGTTGAGCATAGTGGTGCATGCTTGTAGCTGCTTGGGAGCCTGAGGAGGGAGGATCCCTGGAGCCTAGGAATTAAAGGCAGCAGTGAGCTATCCTGGCACCACTGCATTCCAATAAACCAGTATATCGGTTCATGTCACTCCTAAGCTGAAAATCTTCCATTGTCTCCCTGGCACCTTGAATAAAATTTAGCTCCATATCTTGGCTTACAGAATCATGACTTCTATTCTGAGTAATGCTCCTCCTTGCAATCAGATTAGCCCAGCCCTGCAAAGTTCCTTCAAGCATTCTACAGCCACTTCCACCCTGAGTCATGCACCAGGCACCAGGTAAATGCTGAATTCCCATATCACCACCACTTTGGTTAAGAAATTTGCCCATGTTCTTCATAAGACTTTCTGTCCACCCTGTTTTCAGATTTACTATCTGGTTTTGTGCCCCTCTTTGCCCTTTGGATTGAGTACCTGATTCTCTCTTTATGTAGGATCCTGACTTCCCCTCGAGCACTACCTTATTACATACCCTGCCTGGCTCAGCACAGGCCAGAATCCTCTACATGGAGCACTGCTCAAATGGAAGGTACATTTGCCTAGTTTATAGTAGCCCCATGTGAGCCTGGGAAAGTAATACACCATCTCTAGCACTAATCTATTCTGTAAAGATTACATGTAAACTCATATTGTCTCCCTCAGCAGGTCATTAGGTCTTCTGGGGTAAGTAATTCACTTATTTAGATTGTGTTCGGGGAGTGCTGAGGACTCAGCAGATGTCATATCCAACATGGGTTCAGCTCAGGATGTGGTGGAACCTCATGAAGAGCTGGCTCAGAGAGAGATATTGAAGCAGGACAAGGGAACCAAACTAGAAGGTAGGTAGGCCATTCATTTATTCAATTACTATCCACACAGCATCTTCTATATTTTGAGGGCTGTGCTAAATGATGCAAAGACAGAAATGAAGAAAACATAGCTATTTACTATTTATTTCTTTCCAAATTCTTGGCTTCACATTATCCCCTCATTGCACGTAGTATGTGCACACACATATAAACACTTTTGTTTCTCTGCTCAGTATCTTTAAGTTTGTTGTAAAAAGAATACTGGATCATTGTCTCTATAGAAAACCCAAGAGACACAGTGGAAAACAATGAGAACTAATAATAGAATTCAATTAAGTGGTAGATTCCTGGGAAAATGTACAAAAACCAATTAATTCCCTGCATACAAACAATAATCAAATAGAAATTATTTCCATTCATAATACCAATGAAATGTATACAATGGCTAAGAATAAACCTAATAAGAAATATGTATAAAGAAAACTCAATGAGGCACATAAAAGAAGTCTTGTGTGATTTGAATGGAACACAATGTTGTGGTATTGGAAAACTCGTTATTGAGGTATCAAGGAGCCCCAAAATGATTTAGAAATATTATGTAATGCCAACAAAATCCTCTAAAATGTTTTGGAGTAAGACAAAATTATGGCCATGTCAAAGAATAACTAGAGAAGAACAACAAAAAAGAATTGAAAAGAAAACTTGTGTTAGTTATCTATTGCTGCATAATAAATTATCACAAGATTTAGCAGCTTAAAGTAACAAACTTTTATTATTTCAGCTTCTGTGAATCAGAAATACAAGCATGGTTTAGCTTGGTACCTCTAGCTCAAGTTCTCTCACAAGGCTGCAATCCAAGTATTAGCTTAGGACTGTTGTCTCAACCTAAAAGCTCACCTGAGGTAAGATCCATTTCTAAGCTCAAGCTCACATGCATGGTTGTTGGAAGGATTCAGTTCCTCCCAAGCTGTTAGACTGAGCACTTGAGTTCCTCACTGGCTATTGTCACGAGGCCTCCCTTACTTAGTTCCCTGCCACATGGACTTCTCCACAAGGCAGCTCACAAGGCAGATGGATTCCCTCAAAGCAAGTGAGAAAATAAGAAAGAATAACTGAGATAGAAGCCATAGTCTTTTTGTAACTTAATCTCAGGAATGACATACCATCACCTTCACCACACTTTATTCACTGGAGAGTCACTAAATCCAGCCACACTTAAGGGAAGATTACCCAAGGACATGAATACCAAGAGTCAGGAATCATACAAGGCCGTTTTAGAAACTGTCTACCCAATAATATAGGGGAATTTGTACTGGAAGCATCAGAACATACCATGAAGTGATACTAATTAAAACAGTATGTACCTGATGGCAGAATGGACATAATGCAATGGAGCAGAATAGAAACCCCAAAACAAATAAAAATACACATAGGTAATTAGTACATTAAAATAATGATCTCCAAATCAGTGGGAAAATGATAGATGATTAATCAAATTTTGCTGAGAAAATGGGTTATCCATTTGAGGTAAAATTATTTATTGGATCCTTACCTCACTCCATAACCAAAATAATTTCTAGAGATTTGAATAGTTAATGACATGCATTTGGGAAGGGACATAAATGAATCTCTAGTTTTATCAGTAACATTCTATTTCTTAAGCTTTGTGGGGGTACATGGTATTGATAATAGCAAAACTTTTAGCTCACCACACTCTGGCAATGTTACTACACATATGTTAATTTAAACTTCAGAATTATCTTATAAAGACAGTTCTATTATTTTCCCCATTGTAAAATAAGGAAATTAAGGCATAAGATCTTACAGCTTGACGATTCATGCCTATCATATTAGTCATCTATTGCTACATAAAACACTACCTCAAAACTTAATAGTCTTAAACAACAAACATTTATTATCATACAGTTTTTGAGAGTCAGAGCTTCAGGAGCGGCTTTGTTGGGTGGTTCTGCCTCAGCGTATCTCATGATATTGCAACTAACATGTCAGCCAGGACTGCAGTAATCTGAAGACTTGATAAAGCTGGAGGATCCACTTCCAAGCTTACTTATGTAGCTGTTGGTCTGAAGCCCCCATCAGCTTCCTCGCTAAATTCTGGCAGGAGGCCTTAGCTCCTCATTACTGGACCTCTTCACAGAGTTGATTGATGTCCTCATGGCACTGCAGCTAGCTTTGCCTAGAGTGAGAAATCCAAGGGAACAGGAGAAAGAAACAGAGAGAGAAGCCTCAATGTCTTTTGTGACATTGTGTCCAAATATATACTTCATTATTTTCATAATATTGTACTCATCAGAAGGGAGTGGCCACATTAAGCCCATATCCATGGGGAGGGAATTATGCTCCATCTTTTGAAGGGAGTAATGTAAAGAACTTATGGACTTATTTTAAAACCACCACACCCATAAAATCTGGCTTGAAGTCTGTGCTCTTAACCATGACATATATAGTCATGTGTTTTGGTCAGTGGTGGGATGCGTAAGATTATAATGGAGCTCAAAAATTGCTATTGCCTAGTAACATCATAGCCTTCACAGCCATCATAACATGTAGTACAATGCTACATAACATGTAGCACAACCATTTTTATGTTTAGATATAGAAATATTTACCATTGTATTACAGTTGCCTGCAATATTCAATAAAGTAACATGTTGTACTGTTTCGTAGCCTAGCAGCAACAGGCTATTCCAGGTATGTAGTAGGCACTACCATCCAGGTTTGTGTAAGTACACTCTATCACGTTTGCACAACAACAGAATCGCCTAAGGACGCATGTCTCAGAACTTATCCCCATTGTTAAGCAACACATGACTGTACTGCGTCTCTTACATTATTCACACCAATTTCTGTATGTGAAATCTTTCATAATACTTTAAAGGTTGAATATAAAAATTAAAACCATTAAATGAATCATGGGCAAATATTTTTGAATGCTAATATGGATAAGGTCTATCTAAGCATGACAACAAAAGTAGGAGCCAAAAATAATTGGAAGATATAACTATATTGAAAAATAAAAATGTCTGCATATCAAAAATCATCACCAGCAAAGTTAAAAAGTCTAACAGAAAACTTGAAAACAATATTTGCAACATATATGACAGATGAAAAGTTCCTGTCCTCAATATCACTAGGGTGCTTTAAAAATCACTAAGGAAAAGATAAATACATTAACAGAATAAGAAATTGGCATACATATGCAATTAAGAAGAGGAAATATGCTGGGCATGGTGGCTCAGACCTGTAACCCCAGCACTTTGGGAGGCTGAGGTGGGAAGATCACTTGAGCTCATGAGGCCAAGGCTGCAGTGAGCCATGATCATGTCACTTCATTCCATCCTGGGTGACAGACTGAGATCCTGTCTTTAAAAAAAGAAGAAGAAATAGAAAAGACCAATAAGCATATGAAAAAAATTCAACTCATTCAATCTTTAGTAATCAAAAAACAACAATTAAAAATGAAATCGGCCAGGAGCAGTGGCTCATGCCTGTAATTCCAGCACTTTGGGAGGCCAAGGCATATGGATCAACTTGAGGTCAGGAGTTCGAGACCAGCCTGGCCAACATGGTGACACAGTGTCTCTACTAACAATCCAAAAAAAAAAAAGTTTGCCGGGTGTGGTGGCATGCACCTGAAGTCCCACCTACTCGGGAGACGGCCAGGAGAATGAACCTGGGAGGCAGAGGTTGCAGTGAGCCAGGATTGCACCACTGCACTCCAGCCTGAACGACAGAGTAAGACTTCGTCTCAACAACAACAACAAAAAAAAGAAAAGTAAAGAAAGAAAAGAAAGAAAGAAATCTGTATTTTATTTAAAGGTAGCCAAGATTGGAAAAATTATGGTATTTTCAAGATCTGCAGGGAGAAGGAATTTCATACATTCATTACGTGTATAAATTGGTACAAATTCTGCAAGGAAGTTTTCAATATATACCAAAAACCATAGAGTATGTACACTCTTTCACATAGCAACTTTGCTTGTGTCAATCTATCTTAAAAACTAATTGGACAAAGATGTATACATAGAGATGCTCATCACAGCATTTTTTACTATACTCAAAAAATGTGAAACAATCTAAACGTTCACACATTGAAGATTTTGTTAAATAAATTATGGTGCCACTGTGAATGATGGAATATGATGCCATTAATGTTTTAGAAGTATATTTACTGACATGGAGGAAATTCCCGAGGTTAAATTAATAAAAGCCATATTTAAAGACATATATAATATGATGCAATTTTTGAAAGAAAAAAGTTTAAACTATATATGCATAGAACATATACTAATAGGGTTAAAATATTCTATAGAGAAAACTGTTAATAGTGTTATCTTTAGATGATACAATTTGGAATGATTTTTTTTCTTTATTTTCATCTATTTATTCCTGTTTTAAAAATACTATCCATGAAATAAGCCCAAATTAGAAATCCTAAGTTATCTCTTCAGTGACCCCTCAGTCTTTCTCCTTTCTCCCTCACTAAATGAATAAATGATAGTAGAGACTGGAACCTGTTATCACCAGTTAATAGTCATTAACCCTCTTACCCCTAGCATAGCCTCTGTAATTTGCATAATAAAGAATTGAGTCTGAAATGCTCTGTCCAGGGATCTACAGCCACTTTCATGAATATATGTGTTCTGATTTTAAGTTTGAAGCGCATTAGGCAGCATATCCAAAATGGAGATATATTCACATTTAAAAGAAGAGATGAAAAACTTACCTGAATATGAGCCTGTCTTACGCACCCAAAAAACTCACAGTAGCTTTTGCCAATGTAGTCTATCATTATTCAAAACTGTATCTATGTCATTTGCCACTGTCATTTTAGAGATGATTCAAAGTTTAATTTTGAATATGAAAAATTTGTAGACTACATACACAGGTCTATAATTAACAGTTAATCACTCATATTGAAAGTTAGCCAGGGACAAATAGACAATCCATTTATATTTCTATGTTCTAATGGATTGATGTTTTTAATTAAATTATCGAAATTCTGGCAAAATTTCTATCAAGAAAAACAGAGTCCAAGAAAACAGCTAGCCACTTTTTAATGTAAAAACAGAAGCTGATATTAACTTCAATATTTTTGAAAGTCATAAAACTATATAATTTGAGTAGTAATAATAAAACATGCTTTCAAAGGCAACAGTCAACAAAAAACCACCATTCACTTTTCAAAAATAGAGTATTCCTAAATTTGAAAAGCAAGAAAGAATTTTCAATACAGTGGTTAACTTTTAAGAGAAAGATATTCTAAATCTTAACTGGTAAGAAAGAGTAAGTGAATTTCATTTTCTTTTCTTCCTTAACTAATAAAATCCCACAAACTCTTTTATTCCTATAAGGTAGCATATACCAGATCAAATCAATATATATTTACAAAGACTTTGGAAATTATTTGATTAATTTATCTGGGAAGAGTTGTATAGGTCCCTTGCTAATATTTTCCTATACTATCACTGATTATCTTCGCAAGAGTAGTATTGGCTGAACAGTGATTGTCCTTGTAGAACACTGAAGACGAAGTTTCATCCTTTTAGAGCTATCAGTTCCCAATGAGAACCAGCTCCCTGATGCTATTAAATAAATAAGCAAGCTATAGCATCCAATGTCTGATTCAGCACTTGGCTTAATGAGTTTTAAGGTAATGTTAAGTGCTTTGAAATCTTCAGAGAGTAGAAAGGATGATACACTGTTTCACCCATCTGGAACATAACATGATTCTATTAGAGATTGATATACAATTACTGATTGTCATATTTGCAATTTGAACTATCTTGCATTGCCTACCTGTATTTGATGGAAACAATTAAGTGTTTTAGGAAATACAGAAGTAACCAAGAATTATATGGGACACATAAATATTTTGAGGGTGATACTTTCTATTGTTGATGTTTAATACAGGCTTGCTGCATTAAATTGAAGAGCATTGAACTAGTATTTAAAAAGAGGCATCTATTAGGTAGTAGAAATGAGCTAAGCATCAGAAGACTGGGGTTCTTTTCTCAACGTTGTTTTCATTATTGCTGAAACCACTGACTAGTTACATACTCAGTCTGGGCCTCAGTCTTCTTGTGTATAAAATGATAGCTAATGAGACAATCTCTAGCTCCAATTTTCTTGGAGCACATGAAAGCATACTAGGAATGGCCTGTCCCTGAAAATGTCTACTTGGGGTTGCTTGTGTTACAATGTAGGGGCACTTCCTTAGAAATTCCAACCTAAGAACCCCCAATCTATGAGAACTCCAAGGTCATACATTGAGGAAACCACATTCTCTCCCAAGGAAATAAAACAATCACTTTCAAATATTAATTTACCTTGACTAATGACATGCTTCGTTCACAGTGCCTTTAGAAGCAAACCATCAATTTGGTCCAGAGCTTACCTAATATGAGCCAAAGAAAAAATTTTAAGCGAACATATCAAAGATCCTCATCCTCAAGCTATACCAAGAGCTAAAGTATGTGAAAAATCAAAATAAAAGGCTCTCAGTAATGACTTAGCATAGCAGCTTCTTCCCTTTTCAATATAATCAAGAATCTATTTCACAAAATTGAGTTGGAGATTTTATTAAAATCCATTCTGATTTCACTCTTAGTAGGTCCTACTCCCCTGGGATGAAAACACTGAGGACCGTTTCTTTGAGATATTGGAACAAGGCAAAGCTTGGTCTCTCCTGAGGCAAGAGCACACTTTCTCTGTTCTGAGAGCTGGTTTGTAATTTATCACCTTCCCTCTCACCCAACATGCCAAGGAGTTTAGACCCAAGGTTGAAACTCAGTCACAGCCACCCTGTGAATAATTACAGTTAGCACATTTTCCTCATTCCTTTGTCTATATTCTGCTCTTCAATTTTATTAATTTTGTTGCTAAGTAATTTTTTATAAGTTATTGCAAATTCTTTTGGAAAGAGGTGAAGTACAACTAAATACAACTGTAAAATGAGCATAACACATAAAAATTGCAGTCTATACCCAAAGCACAACATCCTTCACCTCCATACAAGAATATTAAAATTAAAAGTGAACTTATTTGGAGGTAAACAGCATGATATCAGCAAAATTTAGACAAGTAAGTAATTTGTTTATTAGCTACTTCTTCGAGTGTCTCAATTCATTTTGCTTTATTAATCCCTTGGGGAAATTGAGACCTCTCTGAACACTTAGAGTGCTCAATTAAATTAAGTATTTGGTAAAAATACATGTTACTAATTTTTAGGTGTGCATCTACCTTCAAAGTGAAGTCTAAATTAGAACTAGAGTCTTCATATTAGGTTGATGCAAAAGTAAAGGAAAAAAACGCAATTACTTTTGCACCAACCTTGTATTATTTAGGGGAATGTTGGCTGCTGAACAAACCCAAAATGTGTAAAGACAAACAGAATTCAAGTCTATTTTATGCTCACCTGCGAGTCTAAAGGAGTCTTTCCTAGTTGGCAGGCATAGCTTCTCTATGCTTCACTAGCTGGGTTGCTTTCTTCTTTGGATTCACTATCCCCTAGGGCTTCCAGGTTGCAGAAAGGGAAAGAAAGCATAAAGCACTGGCCTGAAAATAATACATCACTCCCACTCACATTCCATTACCAAAGACTGGTCTAGATGCAAAGCAAGGGATGCAGGGTGAGGAGGTCAGGAAATCAAGACTGGGGAATGTAGTGCATGGCTGGATGGCCAGTTTCCAGTAATGACTCCGTACAGGTCATTATGGAAAGGGGCACAAAAATTGTTGTGGGCAGCTTGCCCTCCCTGCTACAGACTCATGCCTTCCACCAACTCTAAACTCTCCATCCTCCTACAGGGGCAAACAAACATGGAGTGATAATTTGACAGGATATCTTGGTCCATGTCAGACTAGGCTGCTGGCAGAGAAGAGCTGCTGGTAAAAGGCAGTTGAACAGAGCCAGGAAGTCACACCAAAGACTGAAGACTCAAGGAGACACCAGCCCTGAGATCATAAACTGACATTCACCTTCTATGCCACTGAGTCCATAGAAACCAAATAAACTAGAGATTCCAGGACAGACTCAATCTCATTTTCTTTTCATCAGTGAAGGCTCTTTGCTCAATGTGTTGCAAGATATGATACCTCTGAAAGACTTCTTAATAAATTTATAAATCAGAAAAATTGCCTCTTTTAAGCGATATATCCTGATGTTTATTTGAGAAATATGCTTATCAGCTGAGTTCAGACCTAGCTCAGCCAACAAATAGTTGTATAGCATTAAGCAACCCAGTTTACCTCTATATAGCACTCAGATTCTTTATTTTTAAAAAATCGAGGAATTGGACCAGATGATTGCTTATATTCAGCTAAGATCCAACAGAAAAACTCTGCAATCTGAGCTGTAATACAAAGCTAATGCAATCTGAACACAATTTTTTTTTTTTTTTAAGACGGAGTCTCACTGCGTCCTCAGGCTGGAGTGCAGTGGTGCAATCTCAGCTCACTGCAACCTCCGCCTCCCGGGTTCAAGTGATTCTCCTGCCTCAGCCTCCCAAGTAGCTGGGACTACAGGTGCATGACACCACACCCAGCTAATTTTTGTATTTTTAATAGAGATGGAGTTGCACTATGTTGGCCAGGATGGTCTCAATCTCTTGACTTCATGATCCGCCCACCTTGGCCTCCCAAAGTGCTGGGATTATAGGCGTAAGCCACCATGCCTGGCCAACCTGAACACATTTTTAATTTAGTAGATTATGCTGTGACATCGAGATTAAACCAAGTTATTATAATAAATGGATCCATTGAATTTTGAGCAAGTAACGTTTTGGTAAACCCAAACATTACATAGAAGGGGGGCTATTCTTTCCAAATATCAAACTTCATTTAACCAAATGCCTACTTTAGGTTAATTAAGCAAAATGTTGTGTGATAAAGGTAAATACTAGTCTTTACTCACTGAGTGTTTTTCTGGCCAGTTAGAATGCCATTTGGTAAACAGCTGAATGTCTAGTTTGGTGAACTAAATCATTATGTAGTTACCCAAATGGTAACTCCATTTGGGGTTTTCCTTAAGCAGTGACCAAGCCAGGGAGCAGCTACAGCACAAAAGTGTGCCACCTTCACCCCCTGCCCCAGCACCACTTAGTAGGGGCTGTGGTTGGGGCATTATCCTAGGCACCTCTTCAGGGTCTTCAACAGAGTTCAGTGTCCATTGTGTCTCCCTTGCAAATAGCCCCAAAAAGAATTACCCAACATCTGCCTCTCAACTTGAGAACTGAATAGCAACATATCTGGCTTTTGCTTAATTTCATTTCCAAGCCTCACTACAGAAGAGGCC
This sequence comes from Macaca thibetana thibetana, assembly GCF_024542745.1. Lineage (NCBI taxonomy): Eukaryota > Metazoa > Chordata > Mammalia > Primates > Cercopithecidae > Macaca > Macaca thibetana. The sequence goes on from NC_065579.1 coordinate 30,315,729, forward strand.
AAAGTGTTTAAACTTTATCCTGTGGGTGATGGAAAGTCTCTGAAGTTTGTTAATCATCAGAGCAACATGACAACAGTTTGTGTTTTACTAAGATTGTTATTCTGGCAACAATGTGGAGGATAAATTATGGGTCACAATGAAAACAGTCAGCCAGTCGGGAGAGAACAGTGAGAATTATTGCAATGTCAGTTCGCCATACACATTAGGACAAAGTTTCTGGCCAGAACACTGCACTCCCCCACCCCCATCCCACACCAACCCTTCAGCAGGTTCAAAGGCAACAAGCAATTTACACAGACAAATGTTCCTAATCTGTACATAGATGCTTCTAGGCAGCAATGCTAGTTCTGGTTATATTTATAAAATGTATAGAGCTCGATGAGAATGCCTTCGTTTTTATTGATTACTTTCAATTACACATTACCTGGATGTGTATTTACCAAATATACTTTATGATTTAGATAAGCACTTCTCTATCTATGGGTAAGGATGAGGTTGTGTGTTTTCTTTCTCCAATATGTCACGGACTGAAACACTTGTCAAATATAATAATAACAATAATGATAAATTATTAGAAAAATAAAATGAAAAGCAAATAATACAAAATACAAACCCTTTTTCTAATTTTATTCAACAAACATAAAACAAGTCATTCAAATTGCTCTCAAAGTTTCTGAATTCTTTCTCTCAATTTTCTTCACAGACCAGTAAGATTTTGCAGACTGGCACAAATCCACAGATCATACTATGGGTAGTACTGGTCCAGATGGGCATAGCAAGAGCCATAGAAGCCCTGGAAAATTGATAACCTCACCCTGAACTCCCCTAGTTTCCTTATCTAAGAAGAGACTGAACAACACTAGTACTAAAACCATTAGACAGAAGTGGTCAAAGTCCAGCTTTATATCACGAAACAAGTTTTACAACAAAGCAACATTTTTATTAGATTTGGGTCATTGGGGCGTTTCTCTCCTACATCACTTTGCTTTCAGCAACCACTGAGACCAATATTTAAACATGTTAGCACTGATGAGCAATGCCAGAAAAAACATAATCAAACAAAGTGACTAAATTAATAATTTATAGGCTAACAACTATGTGAAAATATAAAGCATGTGGAATTAAATTAGAAAAAATATAATCCAAATTAGAGTATGTCTCAATTAAATTAGATTCTGTAACAGTGTTGTAACTTTAGTTAAAGCCAGTAGCACTACAGTGACCCTATCATCACTAATGGTAACTTGACTTGGAGCATATGTGGTATATTTGAAGCACTTCATAAATACTTAAGTGAATGCTTTACTTAAGCTTCAATGATGATAAGATTCTTCCCAGGTTTCTCTTTACAGTTAATAATTATATTTATTGAGGATTTGTTCCACTTCAGAGACATTACCTCTTTAAATACATCCCTAACAACCCTATAAGTATTATATTCTCCCATTTGAAAGATGAGAAAAGTTGACATTCAAAGAAGGTAAATACATGCTTTACTGTATCCTCTCTGGATCACCAGCTTCAGCCAAGCTTTTGTCCAAAGGCTGGAAAGTATTTGGCTGGGGTTGGTTTTTCGGCTTTGAATGGGAGGGAGATATGCTAGTCTTTGATGCTCACTGGGTAATAAAAGCCCTAGCAAGGTGCCACCATCCAGGGCAGCTCTATCTCTGTACCTATCAGGCTTTTTAAAAACTTTTTATTTTGAAACAATTTTACACTGATAGAAAAGTTGCAAAAATAATAGAGAGTTCCCATATACCCTTTAGGGTATTAGTTTTAGTATAATATCAAAAAGAAGATCCATAATTATCTGAAAAGTTAATTCCCCTAATGTTAACATCTTTTTTATTATTATTATACTTAAAGTTCTGGGATACATGTGCAGGATGTGCAGGTTTGTTACATAGGTATACATGTGCTATGGTGGTTTGCTGCACCCATCAACCCATCATCTAGGTTTTAAGCCCCACATGCATTAGGTATTTGTCCTAATGCTCTCCCTCCCCTTGCCCCCTACCCCCCGACAGGCCCTGGTGTGGGATGTCCCCCTCCCTGTGTCCATGTGTTCTCATTGTTCAACTCCCAATTATGAGTGAGAACATGTAGTGTTTGGTTTTCTGTTCCTGTGTTAGTTTGCTGAGAATGATGGTTTCCAGCTTCATCCACATCCCTGCAAAAGACATGAACTCATTCTTTTTTATGGCTGCATAGCATTCCATGGTGTATGTGTGCCATACTTTCTTTATCCAGTCTATCACTGATGAACATTTGGGTTGGTTCCAAGTCTTTGCTATTGTGAACGTGTTTACATCTTATATAACCATTGTACCATCATCAAAACCAGGAAATTAATATTGCTACAATACTGTTAATTAAGCTGCAGACCTTATTCGAATTTTGTCAGCATTCCCATTAATGTCATTTTTCTTGTTCCGGGATCCAATCCATGAGCCCACATTTGCATTTAGTTTTTATGTCTCCTCAGGCTCCTCTAATCTGTGATAGTTTTTTAAACTGTCTTTGTCATTCATAATCTTGACATGTTTGAATAGTACTGGTCAGTTATATTATAAAATGTCTCTCAATTTCAATTTGCTGGATGTTTTCTCCTGTTTTGATTTGAGGGAAGAATACCACAGAGGTGATGTGCCCTTCTCAGTGCATCATGTCAGGGAATATATGTTGATAATATGTCTTATTATTAGCGATATTAACCATGATAGCTTGATTAAGGTACTGTCTGACAGCTTTCTCCATCGTACAGTTACTATTGTAACTTCATAATAATGTTTATTTTAATACATATTTATTTGAGGGGAGATGCTTAGCAATTATCCTGCCAGTCTTTTAACTTTGACATGTCATCTTATTAATTTCCCCATTTATGACACTGACATCAGAGTCACTGTTTATGTAACTTTTCAGAAGAGGTGGTTGGAATGGACTATCAGAGAGTGCACCTACTCATTGTTGAGAAGAAAGAACAATCACTAGAGGACTGAGGAGCAGAAAAGCAAAGTGAGAAAGGCTCAACAGAGAAGAAACGAAGCCCTTCAGAACCCCCAAAAGAGACTATGAACTGTCTCCCACCCGCTGTTCAATATCCTCCTTATTCCTTTTAGTAATTTAACCCCCACTCACCCTCAAGTTTTAGCAAGGCACATGGCCTTCCAGCTAGAAACCACATTTTCGAGCTCAATGTAACCCTGCAACTAAGTTCTCAACAATGGAATGTGAGCAGGAAGTACTGGGTGCACTTCATTAAAAGGAAGTTTCTTACTCTACGTTCCCTTCTCCAACCATGACCCTAGAACCGTGCTTCTTAATCAGTTTTGTACCTATTTGGCATTCTAGTG